>NC_090179.1:21793439-22028439 GCF_024679245.1 Pseudorasbora parva
AGTCTGCATGAAGGCACTGAGCTGTCTACTGCATTATCCAAGATTATAATGTAATATTACTGCTGCCCTGCTGTCTGGATTTTAATGTTCATCAAACAACAAAAGACCAACAAATGGATAAATCGCTCACTACTCTTGGACTAAACTTTTATAAGGATTAATTTCTGCGACGCGGACACACTGACAGAATCCAGTCATAAAAACGTAATTTACTGCATAATGTAAAAAATTGAAATTGGTTTTGATTAGGGCTGGGCGATAAAACGATAACGATAAATATCACGATATACTTTTCGATAAAACGATAACAATAGTTCGATAAATTCTCGATACAATGCTTACATGGTATGTGTATTGCAGACCGGGCTTCTAGGTGCTGCACGCGCTGTTTACAGTCAGTGGCTGACAGGCTTGGAGGATCGGAGTGACGTGGAGCGAGAAAAATGAGCGATATTCACGAAAACTCAGAGCTCACGACCAGTTTGGAGGACACAGATACCGTTGACAAGTTAGTTCGCTCAACTTCAGTGGTTTGATATTTTGGCGATCCATCCGACATAAAACAGCGACGTACATGGACTGCATGCTTATCATAGGTTCACGTTCACCACACGGAATTATTTAATTATTAAATTATCCTGCTTCTTCGAAGTTCTTCCATATAACATTTAGCCCAACACAGAGGTAAATCTACATTAACTACATTCACACAGGCTTATTACCTTGTTAGTTGCGGTGGGTGACTTACAACAAGCTAACGCTAACTGTACCAAACTATAATCACTAAAACATTGGACTTGTACATGATCGCTATCATATTTGTTTGTCTTTGGTGATGTATTAATGACTCAGCATCGCCTGTATCAAAAGAGAAATAATGTCATCCGACTTTAAAATGAATAAAATAGACTAGACAGCCTTTACTGGAGATCTACACTGAACTTTGCTCTCTCCCTCTCCCTCCTCTCGTGTGTGTCGGTGAGAGAGAGAGAGATGCACAGTTGACCATTTTTTGCCTGTTTGCGTTTTTAGTGTTTTACTACTTACACAATAAGTAATGATATTATTGATATACAGTGTAGAGTAAAAAAATGCTGACCACAATAAAGATTTTAATAAATAAATCTACCTTAGTTTTAATAAATTGGTCACCTGTTTGGGAAGTGTTTGTCATGTTTTGACAATACAAGATAGTTTAAAACCACAGTTAACTGTCTGTTTTCTACATATTTCACTCAGGAGCAAAAATATGCCTTTAAACTTTAAAGAAATAAAGATTTTATATTTATCGTGATATTTATCAATATTGACTGATATGAAAAATTCTATTGTGATAATTTTTTTGGGCCATATCGCCCAGCCCTAGTTTTGATTAATAAATAAAATGTTGGTCAGTACTAGTACTATTTTTTTCAGAACTAGTGGTGTAACGGATCACACAACTCACGGTTCGGATCACGAGTCATGGATCGGATCAGAAAAAAAAGGGGGAGGAGAGTATTTTTATTTGCTTTCCATTTATTGTATGAAAAATGTTGGTGTTAGCATAACCTTTATGGTTATGGTTTTAACAAATATAAAATAAATAACCAGCTGAATAAATCACATTTTACTCAGTTGTTAAAGTGTAACATGTGAAATATGACCTGTGATGTGAAAATGGGCCTGAGCATATAATGAACCCCCCCCCAAAACAAACAAACAAACAAAAGATTAGGATGTCAACATTCTCAAAGGAGAGAGAGAAGACCTCTCATGCCTGTTTAACACACAATCATTATTCTTATTTAAAATCCAAAAGTTGGTACTGAACATGGCTTGTCATCATTGCAATTCTTGGTAGGTCTACACTCTTTTATAGATATCATGTTTAAACACGCTACATTTAAACAATGTTTTATTCAATTCATTACTTTGTATTTATATTAGGGCTGTCAAAACTGCGCAAAAATGACGTTCGAATATTCCCTCTAAAACAAACACGAATATTCGAACTATTCGAACATCTGGGTGCGCATTTTGTCAATAACAGGCAAATGAATACAAAGAAGAGACATAACTACTTGTATAGTTTGTCTATTTAAGTTTATACATATTTGACAATGTATTACTTACACAAAAACAAGTAGATTGTTATTATAAATTATATAATTATTATTATATATAAATTAACTAATGGCCAAGACAGCAGAGCGCAGACCTCTCTCTCTGTCTTTCTCTCGCCCTCACTGCAGATAACGGTTTAAATGAACAAACTTTTTGAGTGCTGATCAAGAGTTTTGTGCAAGCAATTTAAGGTCGCGAGACTCGCGACTATTGTCCCAAATATAGCAGGCTTCATTCAGTGATTGAAACAAATATTATTAATATTAATTGAAGTTTATAGCATATTGAGCGCTCCGAGCGAACTGTGCTTTGCTAAACATGGAGCTTTTTCTTGACATGGTAAATAATCACACCAGTGCAAGCAGTGCATTTATCCTTTATTCATGCAGTATCTCTTCAGTCAGTACAGTAGCCTACACTTTAGTAATGCGTCTGTTTAATGTGAAATAAAATGAGACATGATATGCTAACCAAAATCCAACTTACTTTTACACATGGCTTTTTAGATTATGGAGTTAAAATCTTTCTCTGCTGCGGTCAAGTTGGGCTCTGCACTTTCTGCCTCTTCACTGCTAGACGCGTCCACTTTCAGCAGTGACAGTGCGACTCCTGTCCTGTGACCTGACCCTGAACCCCCATGCGTGCACTCACTTGCAAAGCAGACAGCCTCTACTACCGTGGCGGGGTATTTTTTTCCACTTTTTATTTTATTTTATTTTTAAATTTGAATATAAATTTTCCCCTTTGAAATTCGTTTTTTAAAACTATTCGAATATATATTTGAATTTAGAATATTCGTTGACAGCCCTAATTTATATAGCCTTAGAAACCGGCTATAGAACTATGTTAAAATAACAAACATTTAAAAAACTTACAATAGACAAAAACAGCCAACTCGTTTTTTTTCTTGCATTTTTTTTTTTTTTTAAAGAAATCCTGCAGGTTATAAATAACTTTTTTTTTCCACTCCCAGAAAGGAGTGCGCTCCATTATTTCACTTGTTTACCTAAAGCTAAGGTTTTCCTTGCTTTAGCCAAGGCAAAAAGCCACGTGTTCACTTTGAAACAGAGTACTCTTACATTATATGCATCTGTGGAGAAATTACTTGATTTTCGCATCAATACATGTTTGTTTTAATGCAGAGAGTGCGTCATCACTTTAATTCCACGTCCAGCACAGCAAAACATAGACTAGGTGCAGAAATGATCGCGGCACTTCGCACTGACGGACAGAAACTGCGTGCAGTGTGAAAACTGTAATCTGTTAACATAGGTATGGAAAAAAAAACGCACTGCAAACAGACTACGCTCTTTGTGAAATGGGCATCAGCGATGTACTGCCCCTTTCATGTGGCTGTCTCATGCTGCCACAGTAACATTACCTACATACTGTTAGTTTTGTCCACCACCCTTCTTCCGTCATCATTATATTTTACGGGGAAGCCAAAATGCTCTCATGCGATGTGAATGATGCGAGATGCTTTTCAAGTTCTTCTGCTCCTCCGCTAGCTATTGAATGATTATGCCTTCACGTGAACGACCGCTGTGTGTAGTTTCGCTGAAACTCGGCATTGAGTTTAACCTGTTAACTGTCACCCCCCTTTTTGAAAATATACCAGAAAATCCACTATCCAAACTTAAATGGTTAAACGCTTTGGAATATAGCCATAAGTTTGGCATCATTTTAAAGAAGACAGTCAGCAGAGTATTGCTTAAAGTGCATCACTTCAAAAAAGTAAAGTATAAAAAAAGTTATGGAAGTTTAAATTTACTGTAAATCAAATATACTGTACTAGGTATTTAATATAAAATGTTACAAAATATTTTTTACTCAAAAATTACTATCAAATCAAAGCCATTAGTCTAATCAATTTGTGTTCCAAATTTGAAGTTGATATAAAAAAATTGTAGTTCCCATGAGATTTTGCTTAGGCACTGTACCACAAATAGCCACCGGGTGTCAATGAAATTGCATTGATTAAAAAAAAATGCAATTTCCTGTGTCAAATTAATATATTTTTGTCATTTTTTCAGATATAGAACCGTGAGACTCAGACCTTTCCGACGATATGTGCTTTGTCAAGATAAGAAAAGGTTTTTATTATACATTAGTTAAATAAATAGGAAACATGACGACGCCACTTGGGGAGGAGCCTGCTAGAATAATTTAGAGCACCGTTTCCATGGTAACGTAAGGTCTGATTTTAAAACAGTTTTAACAGGATGAATCTTGAGTTCGTAAGCTTTCAAATAATATATAGTTTGTCAACATTATATCAGGATAAATATAGGATATAATTGTTTTAAACATACAGTGGCAAATGGGCCCACCGATGGGCCATGACAGTTAACAGGTTAAAGGAACAAAATTACTTTAAAAGCAATATCGGCAAATGAAACAGTCTTTTACTCTGCGATAGCTAAACAATTAAGATTAATCCGCAAAACTCCCCCCCAAAAAACGCAATAAATCCGCGGGTCACGTGGGTGCCGAACCGTGGATTGTGATCCGTTCGGATCACGGATCTACTGCGATCCATTGCACCCCTATTTAGAACCGATCCGATATTAAAAATTATGTTCATAGCACAAAAGTATTATAATATAGAGCGGCACAAAGCGCGTATGCATATCCCGTGCGCAGGATGATGTGCTTGAAGCAACACTGAATAACATGCTCACAGCGCGCCGCACTCCGCTCGCATTGAGAAGTGCAAAACAAGATATCAACGCGTAGTGTATCTTTGCAGTACTTTGTGTGAAGAATGATACATTAACTAGTCCAGTGCTGTGATCTAACAGACACCCGGTAAAAAGTAATACGATTAACAGCAATAAACGCCAGCAAGATAAAGTCATTTTATGAGAAACCATAGGGCGTTATCTACAGATCATGCATAATAACAGGAATTAAGAATAATCTTGAAGAGTTTCATCGTGTTGACTGTCAAATGCGACACACAGTTTAAAGGGTCATGAAACCCCAAAACACTTTTTTTGAGATGTAAACAGATATGTATAGGCTGCACATGATTTAAAACACTAAGGGTGCTCATTAATGCTATTCATATGTGAAAAAAAGTTATTTTTGCATTTTTCAGAGCGATTTCTGTCTTCCAGTTTGAAAAGCTGAGTCGGAGCAACGTCACAAATGCTCTGAGCGAGTCTCGATATATATTCATAACATAAAGCTCATTCAGTCCAATCACTGCGCTGTAGTATGCATACAAGATAATTTAGTTAATATACATGAGACAGTCACTTCTGTCAGGCTCATCATCTTCCATCATTATTGTATGTTAGGGAAGTTTTGAAAGCAGCGTACGAAAAGTCAAGGAGGAAATTGAGGCGTTGTGCTGATACTAAGTAACGTAAGGGTGCAGAGCGAGCTGTAAGCGGGCGCCGTCTGTGGAAGCCTTTGCTACAAAGGCTCGGTAAAGTAAAATTAACCTGAGGAATCGCACGCCGAACCTGCAAACGTTATTTATGTCAGGATTGCAAAATAACTGATCTGTAGGCTAATGAACAATATTTTTGATGAAATAACAATCAAAAGCCATCGTTTCGTTTTATTTGTGGTCATAGACATGCACTAAACCGCATGTGTTCGGGCTCTTAGTGAAACAGCGTGCTGCAAATTTGGACAAATATAGATTTAGCTGCCAAGTGACAGCGCGGATCGTCACGGCAACCCAGCGTGCGTCGCTCTGTGCTTCAGATGCACAAGACTATGAAACCTCAAACCCCTTTGCTTTTACCCCGATCTAGAATTATGCTGCCTTCACGTGCCATCGGAAATTTGATTATTCCGACTTCTGAAGTCATGATTATGAAATCATTGCATTCAAGTTTCAAAATGTGAAGGCGTTCATTATGGAGCTAAATCAGTCTCAATAAAGATAAATACACACACTACATTCACATATGCACACACACGATTCATAAATGCACACAAAAGTCATAAATACACACAACATTCATAAATACACACAAAATTCAAAAATGCAAAGAAAATTTAAAAATGCACTCAAGATTCAGAAATGTCTTTCTGATGCACACACAAATATACCTTGATTTACAAACTGCTTGTGGTCTGTGAACTTCACTGCATTTGTGTGTGAATTTTGTGACTCCCCTGACTTGGCTCGACACACAAATGTCCTTTTTAAACAGGGAATGCTCAGCAACCAATCAGATATCACCCTTGTTTTAGCCAATCCCAAGAACGCACCCCACGTGGGGCATTGTTAACTTTTAAGCTAATCACATGAACGCGTTCACACATCGAGATATACCCTACAGGTGGTGAACACGAGCGCGGGCTAGCGCGGTGGAGGACTTCTTCTGGCAGATGCCTGTATTTTCTTTCTCAATGGCAATAGTAACTCGCGCTTTTAATAACTATTTGCTTGTATATCACTGTTTTAGCTGTTTATTAGATATTCTACATCTTTATATACCTAAACAGTAATTAGAAGTTTGAGGCAAAAGTTGATAGAGAGAATTAGACTCAAAACTAAAGTGATACACATACACACATACATAGGCATACATTTTATATATATATATATATATATATATATATATATATATATATATATATATATATATATATATATATATATATATATATATATATATATATATATATATATATATATATATATATATATATAATATATTATTTCTCCCAGCGCTAGAGGCTCTACATATGCTACAGGCTCCACATATTCCCAATTCGACAGTGTCCTGATGACAGCTGAAGACCAGATGGAGGGATCGCTGCAGCATAATGCAGGAGGCAAAGAGCTTTCCGGGCGCTTCTGTGGACACACCGGGGTCGGCGCAGAAGTCCAAGCCGCTCCACGGCTGCAATGCAAGACTCAGTAGCCGAGAAGCAGAACATCCAACATCACGCCGGATGCTGATGACGCTTAAGGCGGGCGTACACTGAGCGAATTCGGACACTCAGGAGGTCGTGAGATATTGCAGACGCTACGAGTCATTTAATTTGATCATCGCATCAAATCAGCTGGTACACGGCACGACTGTTTGCACCGTGAACCGGCCGTGATCACACGAGCTTTCAATGTTGCTGCTATCTTCATCAGATACAAAAAATAAAGGAAAAATTTGTGCAAAGGATTTGTTGAAAAGCAGAGAACAGTAGCCATTCCTTTCAAGTTTCAACCGAAACAACCAGAGCGAGAGAGAAGGGTGCGTGTGAGAGAGAGAAACACAGAGATACTGTGTGTGTGTGTGTGTGTGTGTGTGTGTGTGTGTGTGTGAACGCTGTATGTTTGCAGCCACTGAGCTAATAATACTCATAGATTGAGCCTATATGTGACGTGCTTGTGCATGATTTGGCAATAGGGTACAGTCATATGCTGGTAAAAATCAGGCTGACTCCCCGAACTTTTTAAACATGTTTAAAAATTATCGTAAGGTCGGGAGGTGCTCTTGTGCTCGGCTCGTCTCATATTTACGATAAATACATGCATGGCATAGCTTACACACAGTCTTAGTCTTGTCAGTTACTCTATTGTCATCTTTGTCTGAGCCAAAATACTGCCAGACAAGTGACTTGTATCCAGACGCAGCGTCCTCAATTTCGACCTCATTTGATTCCATGGTCGGCTGTTTGGGGGCAAGGCAGTTGGTGCTAATTCTAATATTTGTTAGCTTGCTGCAGTGTTGTTGTTGCAACATGCGCTGTCTTGATGTGACAACGTACCACACCGTTCCACGGATATAATTATTATTTTTTTATTTAGTTTTTTACCCTGCTTGATCAGCAGATGGTGCTGCCAACCTGCCACCATAGACTGTATGCCTGCCCATATACATACACACACATATAATACACTAAATTATTTATATACTACGCTAATCATGCAGCAGAGTTATCTTTAGAGCTATCTATCTTTAGAGCTATCTATCTTTATTTCGTGATCCATTTTTTCCGACCTCGATGCGTTTCATCACGTTTTGTATTGCGATATTTTGTCAAACGATATTTCGTCCCATCCCTAGGCAAAATGTTCTCTTTCTAAACTTTGTTCTATGAAAGCGAGTGCTGCTGTATGTTCGGATATGAGCAGTCATTTCTCCGTCATCACGGGTGTAGCGCCAGAAGACGCGAATAAGAACTCTCGCACGCTGTGCCTTAAGTGAACTTTATACAGAAAAGACAACGCCTATCCTTGCAGTAGGTCTTAAAGGGGCAGTAGCCTTTATTCTGTTTAATGTCAAATAAAAGATAAGGACATCACTCACTGCTCTTGATTGAATAGCTTTTGTAAGTTTAATTTTTAATTTAAACAGTGAAATATGCAATTATTTTACATTTGATTACTTTATTCCATTTCTCATCTAAAAACTAATGTTAGACCTACCTGAAAAACATGAAAAGCATATTGTTTATTTTATTCTTATCTTTTATTCTTATCTTTTGTCTAGCAGAAAGGTCTAACATTAGTTTTTAGGTAGAGAAATTGAATAAATTAATCAAATGTAAAATAACTGCACATTTAACTGTTTAAATTAAAAATTAATCCTTATTAAACTTACAAAAGCTATTCAATCGAGAGCAGTGAGTGATGTCCTTATCTTTTGTTTGACATTAAACAGACAGCAGTAAAGGCTACTGCCCCTTTAAGACCTAATGGAAGGATATGCATCTTCTTTCTTGACTGTATACAGTTCACTTGAGGGGGTTATTAACATTTTAAAATTTCACATTTAAAGAAATCTAGTATTTCACCATGTCTAACATGTATTCAAATGTAAAACCTACAAATAATTTAGCAGTTATGATCTGCAATACTTTAAGCAACTTGACTATTATTTATTAAAGAGCCATACAGGCACTTTGGGTAATGGCCTTACAAATGAAAATTATTATTTTTCCGTCCACAAAATGACTTTAATTGGCCTCTTTGCATTGCAATTCTCTATTTTAACCTTAATTACTACACTAATTGTAATATAAATATTAGAAGAAAAATATTTTAAGTGGTATATAGTATATAGTATATAGTGGTATATTGGACGGCTAGTGAAAGGTGCCAGTGATGTGTGCTGCATTTATTCAAAGTTGAATATTCTTCAACACTCCAGTAAACATGACTAGTGAAAAAACGGTGAGTGCGTTTAGCACTTAAGCGTGAAATACTCGCTAAACATTACGCTAATGCATTCGCTTGAAGTTTAAAATAAAGAACTGTCATGTGTTTGGCAGCTTGGATCACATACCTTTCCCTCAGCAGCTCACTCTTTCCTCCACTTTTTATTATGCATTTTGTCCATAGAATTACGTTATTCAGTGCTGTAATTTGACACTTGATCTGATTTTCACTGATTTTCATGATCATTTATTATTAATTGTATTGGTTTATTGCAGCCGACCTGTATGCTTACACAGCAAAAAACATGTTGGGAGATTTATCACCACGGGTGTTAAAATTATCACTTTCCGGGTGAACATACAGGTCCGTCTTTGCTAGTGTTAAAACAACACTGACGAAAGTGTTCGTTATACAAACACTGTGTTAGTGTTTCTTTTTAGTCACTCGAGGTGTTGAGAAATGTATTACTCATAAGTGTACATTTGACACTTTATGGTGATTAATCTCACACACCCAGTGTATTTAATGTTTATTTAATGTAAATACTTAAATACTAAAATGGCACTGTGAATGAAATTTAAAACAATTTATATATATTATTTTATTTTTTCCCCAAAAAAATCAAGTGACTACAAATTTATTTGAATATTTATTGAAATTGTAATATATAAATTCCATTACATTTATGTATTTGGCAGACACTTTTATCCAATGCGACTTACACTGCATTCAATACCATTTTTAATTTAAAAAAAACATTTTTGTCAGTTCTTGCTTTCGCCGGGAATCGCTACAGTAAAGCCATTGTTGTCACACATACAATTGAATAAAACAATTTCTTGTTATACTCCAATGCTATAACATCTTACCATGATAAATCTCTACTGCGTTTCAAACAAGATTAAACAAAGAAACATTCCTCAAGTAATGTTTTAATTGAAAATACAAAAATTCAACATTGTATATCTTAAATCAACCTTAATGTTAAAAAAACGTCTGGTTTGTAATTCATTCTGATAAAAATACTATTCCTTTATAAATTAATACATTTACATTTGGCAGATGATTTTATCCAAAGCGACTTACATTGCATTCAATGTACGCATTTTTACATTTTGTCAGTTCTTGCTTTCCCAATTCATCGATCCCACGATCTTGCCGTTGATAGCGCTCCTCAAAATGATCCAAACACATAGTATCGTTCCTGTTAAAGAGACAAATTTGGTTAAAACAAACACATTAAAAAAAATCTAAGATATAAAGTTTCAAACATCTTCAATCAACAAGCATAGATACTTACATAGCCTGTCTTCCTTTCAGGATCGTTTAGGTTTGTAGAGTAAAAATGCCAAGGGCATACATAGATTGTGGCCTTAAGTGGTTTCCTTCTGCAATAATAAACAATATTCCATGAAACAAAAATCCTCCAAAGCAGAAAGCAAACTAAAAGACTCAAAATAATCAGGTCACTTTGCGTTTTACTTCAGGTTATCTTTATACCAACACATAGCAAGAAAACGTTATATTCAAAACATAAGCACTACTGTTACAGATTTATAATGCTACAACTAGAAAAGGCTAGAACTAAGTTGTACAGAAAAAAATCGCGCATGGAAGGGCACTAATGCACGTCTGCTCAACTAATACAAAATAAGACGAAAAATGTCAAATAGTACAAGTGTGCAATGTCGTGGAATGTAACTTATACGCCAAAACTCATTTTGGCGTGCATATGATACGCACTTATATGGCGTATATATGACACGCTCTCTTGGGTAGGTTTAGGGTAGTGGGGTGGGGGGTTCGTATGTATAATACGCCATAAATTGCGTATCATATGCACGCAAAAAACAGCGTATCATATGCACGCAAAAATGAGTTTTGGCGTATACATTCCACGACATTGCACACTCGTACTCGATCTTGAGTTTCTATATATTGACTGAAGCAGTTCATGAAGAAAAGCGTGTCCTACTATGTTCGACATTTTGGAGCGCTCTTAATTAATTAAGAGCAATTAATTCATTCGATTAACGTCTGCTTTCTCATTTGAATGACATTTCAAAACACCAGAATTAACTCGTAGTTACGGGGTGAAAGATATAAACACTCTTATAAAGGTTGGAAGTCCTAAAGAAATAACTATCCAAGTCCAGTGAGTTAAAAAATGACACTGTTAATGCTGCTACATTATTACAAAATTAGTACAACGAAATTAAGTCACTTATGTAAATCTCGTCCTCCATTAACGAATTTAGTGTGTTAGTGGGGGTTATTCAGTTATGTTAAACTGAATGGCGGATCAAAAGCGCGCTAAATTTAAACTGAGGTAAAAAAAAAAAATTAAAAAAAAAAACGCTAACAGAGTTAAGTCAACCACATCGGCTACGTTACTCATTATACAAGCTCATTAATAAATCACAAGTTGATAAGATAATAATACTATACTATACCTTGTCCTTGTAACCGTTGTGTGTGCAGGGAAATCCATAAAGATGGAGAGACCGAAGGATGAGCTGGGAAATTTAAACTGCTCTGCACATGCGCAGATGTTGATTGTTAACACCCAAAGGAAACACTGTGCTTTAACACCCAAAGGAAACACTGTGCTTTATCACTAAACAAGTGATAAAGCATATAATATTTGTAAATTAACACCAGATTTTATCACTAGATGCCCAACACCAGGTTTTTATCCCTCAGTAATTTGCTGTGTAGTAATTCAGTACTTGTGGCTGTTTTATTACAATGAATTGGTCAGTTGAGTACTTACAATATCCCACATTTTAACCAAGGAGCAGGAACGTCTAAGGGAGTCACCTGTCAATTGTGTCATATCTGCATTACCCTCGGTTTCCGGTTTGTTTTATTTGGCAGAAATGCTTTACTCTTACTGCAGTGTGCAACGGGTGTCACAGCAGCTGCTGAGTGATCGCACACATCTTAAAATAAATTTGAACACAGTACTCAAATGTATCTAATATGATGAACAGAGCTGCGTTACCTCATACCCATGACCGGAAAAGCAGAAATGACGCTGGCGACTGTGTGCCGTCATAATAGAAGTGCTGGTGCTCCCGAGCCGTGTCTTAATCAGTCCATTGGCCTTGCTCAGCTCCTCAACACTCTGTCCTGCTCTGCTTCATACTACAGTAATGTTAATAACTGCATCCATGAACATGATCCTGATTCTTTTCCACCGGCTGTGAGGTGAAGACCACATTCCAAGATTTTGCGCTCAAACTTGCCTTTATCGAACTACACCTATGTTTTGAACAGGCTATCGCTAGCAGAAAAAGTACATAGTGAAGCTTTATTAGTAAAATATGCATGAACTACAAAAGGATTGTAAGACATAAGCTTAATAAAAACAGCAAGGCTCTGCCCTGCTTTATACCACAGTAACGTCAATGAAACTTTAATACTCATCCATGAAGATGATCCTGGTGGATTGCTTTCTATCGGCTGTGGAGGTTTACTCCCATGATTCCACTCTCGTTCACAGTATCATCAAGCTGAATATTTTACTTTACTAGGGATGTGACGGTGACGATATTGTCTCACCGGTTAATTGGCGTGTGACAACACTGCTAATACCGGTATCGCTGGTGTGCGGTCCGCATATGCTACATAACAGTGTGGAGCGCCAGTGCACGCTCACAGTTATGAATGCCCATGCACATTTTAGTTTCACTTTCAAATTAGCACCAATTCGAGGTCGGATTGCTTGAATAGTGGCTCAGTGGTTCATGTAGGTTGTCTACAAACTGGTAGGTTGGTGGTTCGATCCCCGGTTCCACATGACCAAGTGTCGAGGTGTCAAGAGCAAGACACCTAACCCCAGCTGCTCCCGACGAGCTGGATGGCGCCTTGCATGGCTGACATCGCCGTCGGTGTATGAATGGGTGAACGTGAGGCAATATGTAAAGCGCTTTGGATGGCCGTAGGGTCTGTTGAAAGCGCTATATAAAATGCAGTCCATTTACCATTAATGAAATACACAGCAACAAAACACTACAATGACAAACTCACTTAAATAGGCGTGTTTACATTTAGCTTTGAAATAGGGCTGGGCGATAAATCGATTTTATGAATTAATTCGAGTTTTTAGTTTACGACGATTTTTGTGAATGAAAATCGGTTTTCTCTTTCAAATCCGCCGACGCCCCCCTCTGAGCTCCCGTAATGGCTCAGCCCTCCCCGCGCGCGTTTGCCACAGAGGTACACAAACAACAAGGATCGCGTCTAACAACATACCGTGTCATTCGTAATTGGTTCAGTTTTTCACAGAACAATTAACAATACCCCGCTGCAAAGTGTGTTTGAAGTCTGAACGGAACCGCGCTAGGCGCTATACTCATTTAAAGCTGCGCTGACACGAACGCAGCGCGAGCTCACACACGGGCCAATCTCGTGACAGACACGATACACAGCGCTGGTGATCCAGTGAGAGACCTATGGAGAGAAAACAGTATCTAAACCTTCCACAAATGTACGTGAGAGATCCACATGCGCGTGTACCAATTCACAAATGCACGCGAGAGATCCACATGCGCGCGCACCAATTCACAAATGCACGCGAGAGATCCACATGCGCGCGCACCAATTCACAAATGCACGCGAGAGATCCACATGCGCACGCACCAATTCACAAATGCACGCGAGAGATCCACACACACAAAGCAATCCACAAATGCATGCGAGAGATCCACACACACAAAGCAATCCACAAATGCACGCGAGAGATCCACATGCGCGCGCACCGATCCACAAATGCACGCGAGAGATCCACACACACAAAGCAATCCACAAATGCACGCGAGAGATCCACACACACAAAGCAATCCACAAATGCACTCGAGAGATCCACACACACATTTGATTATGTGTAAATTACACACCTGTAATTTAATGCACAGTAAATCACAAGTCTTTTGCATTGGTGTTCTTCTTAGAATGCCCCTGAATATGCGCTTTTGTACCTGTGGAATGTTTTGAGACTGTCGTTCCGTGGCCTTGATTCACAAATGCACAGAAGCCCATTCGTATCTGTCCCAAAGATGCGATACAGTGTTCTTCCTCCAGAGGGCGCTTACCGGCCTTCGAACTGAATCTTCCAAAGGGCTAAATTCATTTTGTTTTCTGACTTGGTGTGAGACAACTGAAGTCTAAACATTTTTCACTAAATATCTTATGCATAAATACAAATATAGAAAACAAACCTTTTTTTATTCTTCAACATGAGATCAGAAAATATATAGCCTATTAAAAAAAAACATTCGGATAACAGGAAAGCTTTTAAGTCTTTGAAATGATTTCTGTAACTGTTGGTCATTACTAGGCTCAGTACTATCGCAAGTGCTGTGCCAAGTGTGAGACTGAACAGGGCAGGCACGTGCAGAGGGGGGAGCTTTGGGTGCTCGAGCCCTAGCCCTTTTTTAAAATAAATCAAAAGTGCCCCTCTCAGACAAATATCAATGATAATATTTTTGGTCAATAAAACAAAATAAATTTGACTTATAATAACATGACAATGTGTACAATATTAACGAATGGCTCAAAAGTCGGAAAATGTCTGTTTTTTTTTTCTTATCAGTCGGTCTAAGTGTTGCCATAGCGCGTTGCTATGGGTTGCATGCGATTTACTGGCTGATTTTCCACAGCTAAAACGCTTAACGTAAAAAACGCTTAACGTGGCTTAATGCACTAAGACTGTTAAAAACACACCAAACTCAGGAAATATCATAGCCCAGAATATGAACGCAAGGCGTTTTATTACACGTTAAACGTTTTTCTCCCATAGAAAACCATTATAAGAAAATGCTTAACGTGACTTAATGCACTAAGACAGTGTTAAAAACACACCAAACACCAAAAGGAAATATCATATTAATACTGTCTTAGTGCATTAAGCCACGTAAGAGTTTCCATGCGTTCATATTCTGGGCTATGATATTTCCTGAGTTTGGTGTGTTTTTAACAGTCTTAGTGTTTCTAACAGTCCACATTGTCATGTTATTATAAGTCAAATTTATTTTGTTTTATTGACCAAAAATATTATCATTGATATTTGTCTGAGAGGGGCACTTTTGATTTATTTTAAAAAAGGGCTAGGGCTCGAGCACCCAAAGCTCCCCCCTCTGCACGTGCCTGCCCTGTTCAGTCTCACACTTGGCACAGCACTTGCGATAGTACTGAGCCTAGTAATGACCAACAGTTACAGAAATCATTTCAAAGACTTAAAAGCTTTCCTGTTATCCGAATGTTTTTTTTTAATAGGCTATATATTTTCTGATCTCATGTTGAAGAATAAAAAAAGGTTTGTTTTCTATATTTGTATTTATGCATAAGATATTTAGTGAAAAATGTTTAGACTTCAGTTGTCTCACCAAGTCAGAAAACAAAATGAATTTAGCCCTTTGGAAGATTCAGTTCGAAGGCCGGTAAGCGCCCTCTGGAGGAAGAACACTGTATCGCATCTTTGGGACAGATACGAATGGGCTTCTGTGCATTTGTGAATCAAGGCCACGGAACGACAGTCTCAAAACATTCCACAGGTACAAAAGCGCATATTCAGGGGCATTCTAAGAAGAACACCAATGCAAAAGACTTGTGATTTACTGTGCATTAAATTACAGGTGTGTAATTTACACATAAACAAATGTGTGTGTGGATCTCTCGAGTGCATTTGTGGATTGCTTTGTGTGTGTGGATCTCTCGCGTGCATTTGTGGATTGCTTTGTGTGTGTGGATTTCTCGCGTGCATTTGTGAATTGGTGCGTGCATGTGGATCTCTCGCGTGCATTTGTGAATTGGTGCGTGCATGTGGATCTCTCGCGTGCATTTGTGAATTGGTGCGTGCATGTGGATCTCTCGCGTGCATTTGTGAATTGGTGCGTGCATGTGGATCTCTCGCGTGCATTTGTGAATTGGTGCGTGCGCATGTGGATCTCTCGCGTGCATTTGTGAATTGGTGCGCGCGCATGTGGATCTCTCGCGTGCATTTGTGGATTGGTACACGCGAATGTGGATCTCTCACGTACATTTGTGGAAGGTTTAGATACTGTTTTCTCTCCATAGAGACCGTTTAAATCAACACACCATCGCTACTGTGATCTAGTGGAAGCGGTCGGCGCAGAATTCTGTTATAAACCACAGATATCAGATCAAACAGAGCTGAGCGAAGGTCAGGGGTTTCAGTCACAAATCACCAACATTTACCATGATTTACTGTAGTAAAACCACATGGATTTAATGTTGTTGTTGTTGTTGTTATTATTTATCTCAGGATTCGTACAACCTTTTGAGATTGAAATTCAAGCACTTTCCAATGGTTTTCAAGAGCTTCACACTTATTTCCAGCACTTCAAAGCTCTAGATATCCGATTGTAATGTTATTTTTAATGTGATGGTTTGTAAAACTAAAAGTTTAAAGGGGTCTTGTGAAAGAAATAGTCGAATGTTTTTTTTAGTTTATTTTTTTTTAAATGTGTAATCCATTTTGTAGCATTTTTATTTTAAAAAAGATATGAAATGCCCACCACTATAACCAGCAGAAGAGCACTTATTGATTTATTAGCGATTTTCACTCCCTAATGTATGGAAAGTACGAAGTCACAGTCTCAGGAAAAACTAAACTTTTCTTCAAATTGTGACTAAATTACAGTAAAGCAAAGAGCTCCTTTAATAATCACTGAAGCTGTCGATCAGTTCAGTGTGAGACTATTGAAGAACAATGCTAATCTATATTTAATAAGAGCATTAGGCTACATTTAAATTTTCCCTATACTTTTTTTGCACATTACTGTTGTTAATAAAAGTTAATTTTATCTGCATATCAATTCATAAACCTTTGATATGTATACTGTATATTGCAAAAGATATGGTGCCCATTAATACTGTGGAATAGTCGGGGGTTATTCACATGCTGAAAGTTTTGCACCCCAGGTGGCACTTCTACCAAGCTGCAAATATTTAATTTTACCTAAACAAAATAAAGTTAAAACTTGTTTTGAACAATTTCTTTGTCATCTGCAGACTGATTTTAAGTAGGAGGGGAAAAAAATCGTTTTAAATCGTAAATCGAATTTTTGGTGAAAAAATCGGGGATTTTTTTTTTGGTCCATATCGCCCAGCCCTACTTTGAAACCAAACTTGTCAGTCAGCTCCTCACTCTCGTGATGAATGAAATCTGACCCCCTGCAGTTTTAACCAATTTATTTATTACTATAAGAGATAGTGGGGGGCGATGCCACGATGGGCAAGTGCTGTGACCAGTGTGGCTGAACACCGACCACAACTATCGCAGGAAGCCTACACCGTACCAATGTTTTTAATAAACCCTCAATTTTTTTAGGGATGACATCATTAAACACAACATTTTATTGGTAAAAGGCCAACTGAATGGAAGTGGAAAAATGTTGCAAACATTTTTTTGACGCATATTCACAAAAACTGGATGGAAACTTGGCTAATGAAAAGTAGAGCATAGTTAATTGTTGTGATGTAAAGAAATTAGTATTGGCCTTTTTAAAAAAGATGCGCAATGCATCCTTCTCAAACGTGTTTCATAGATAATCAAGCTTGACAATGTATTTCATAGTGTCTTTCCTTATTTAATCTGAACTCTTCATTATGCTAGTAGGCTTAATTGTGCTGTTAATGACTTTATGAATTACATCTGAGCTGAAGAACATGCACGGCACTTACGCAGACTTTGTATTCATATGCATTTTTAACTTGTCTATTTAGATTAGACTGCTTGGTGTTATAACTCTTATGTGGGTGTAGTGTTTTAGTTGAATAATCGGCAAAACCTCTGTGCACATCAGCTTGAATTAAAAGTGTAGCTTTTCTTTGAAAATTAAATGTCTCTGTTGCAATGAAATGCATGAGACTGCTCTTTTTAAAATGGGCTTTTTAAGACCTGTCAATATTGAACTATCTAACCACAGGAGGTTTTGGCCAGCATTCTGCAATTTTCAAAAAACGAACAAACAAAAAACCTTATACTGCCTATGTTTTTCCTCCCCTCTTTCTTTCTTTCTTTCTTTTCTTTCTTTCTTTCTTTCTTTCTTCTTTCTTTCTTTCTTTCTTTCTTTCTTTCTTTCTTTCTTTCTTTCTTTCTTTCTTTCTTTCTTTCTTTCTTTCTTTCTTTCTTTCTTTCTTTCTTTCTTTCTTTCTTTCTTTCTTTCTTTCTTTCTTTCTTTCTTTCTTTCTTTCTTTCTTTCTTTCTTTCTTTCTTTCTTTCGTGGTGTAGTCAAAGTCAAATCTTTATACAGGATAATTTATTTAGCAACACATTCTTTTCCAAAAAGAGTAATTGATGGAAATTCCCTGTTCATTTATAAGCATTCTGTGGGCTGTCATCATTGTCTTATTTTTTTTCTCTTTTTTTGACTCGTTTGCAGCGATCACTGATTGGAGAGCATGGCTCACTCCAAGAATCGAGCCACGGATGGCAAAATCACCTACCCGCCGGGGGTGAAGGAGATCTCCGATAAGATCTCCAAGGAGGAGATGGTTCGGAGACTGAAGGTGAGGAACAGTCTGTCATTCATCAAATATATCATTGTGTGCGTGCGTGCGTGTGTGTGTGTCCACAATGTAATATAAATGTCCCCACAATGTAATGTAAACCTGAAATCACCTACATTGTGGGGACCAGCCAGCGGTCCCCACAATGTAAATGGATTTATAAACATACTAAATGATGTTTTTTTGAAAATGTAAAACTGCAGCATGTTTCCTGTGATGTGTTACGCCTGTGGAAAATCCCCACAATTCACAAAACCTAACGTATGTGTGTGTGTGTGTGTGTGTTTGTGTGTGTGTGTGCGTTTTGACCAGTTGTTGATTTCTGCAAATAAATGCTCTAAATTATTTTATTTGGAATATGGCATACCTGCAAACTTGTCGCTTTTCGGCGACAATCGCCGTTTTCTTGGTCAATTGGGTCATTTACGTGAATCGCGTAGAACCGAAGAGGTTTTTTTTTGGGGGGGGGTGGGGGGGGTGGGGGGGGTCTAAAGTTCTGTAGACTAGACATGCGAAACACTATTGGATAATTCTTATAACTGACATTTCTCTGGGCCAATCGGAATCTTAGCTCACTTGCGTTAGAATCTTGAAGCACACAGCGTCAACTGAGCTCGCTATTGAATGAGATGCCTGGCTATCGAGATACCACGCGAGTCTGACGGATGGAAGTAAGCAAGCTTAGTGTTCAATTCAAGCATGGGCGTAGATTACGGGACGTGTCCCCTGCACTTTTAATAAAGTGTACTTTTATCCTCCGCACGTTTACTGGGTCTTCCCGATCCTAGTCGACCCGCTCCGAGCGGGATATGAACCGGCGTTACCTGCGCAGAGGGCGGGCAAGTTAACAGGGACGCTAAAGAGAGCTTTCTCTAACTCGATTGCGCGCTTCTTGAGGTCACAATCAATACATGAATACATGATAAATACATCAAGATTTAAATTCAGAGACAAAAAATAATCTATGCATGACCTGTCATTTTATTCGTATCTAAATATGAGGAGGGCGCTCTCACAGAATGTCCAAAAGCGGATTCGTAGAAACTTTGTCACGCTGGAGCTGCAGCTGAAGGAAAACAATCGTTATGAGTGATAAAACGTGACGACGACAATCAGACGATTGCGACAATATATATGCTTTATGTGTGTTTTTCAAGTCATCTCAATGTAGGCTATTTATTGACTATAAAGTAGGCCTATATCATATGAATAATGCAGTGCTAACTGACAGCTTTTGAAATGTTTATCTTCTGCTCACCAAAGCTGCATTTATTTAATCAAAAATACAGTTAAAACAGTAATATTGTGAAATACCATTACAAATGAAAGCAGCCTTTTTATATGTGAATATAGTAAAGTGTGATTTATTCCTGTTATCAAAGCTGAATTTATCATCATTACTCCAGTCTTCAGTGTCACATGATCCTTCACTAATCACTCTCATATGAGGATTTCATATAATCAAGAGACATTTATGATAATTATCTGTGTTGAAAACAGTTGTGCTGCTTAAATTTTTTTGTGGAAACCATGATACATTTTATTTTTCAGGATTCTTTGATGAGAAGGTTCAATGGATAGCATTTATTAAATAAATTATCTTTTGTAATATTAAAAATATCACTTGTGATCAATTTAATGTAGCCTATTTCTGATCAACAAAAGTATTAATTTCTCTCTTTTTTAATTTTACCACAAATGTTTGAATGGTATGGTGGTTTCCGCAAAAATGAAGCAGCATGATCATGAGCAACAAAACTGTTTTCAACACTGATAATAATCATAAATGTTTGTTGAGCATCAAATCCTGAGAATGAGAATGATTAGTGACACTGAAGACTGGAGAAATGATGATAAATTCAGCTTTGATCACAGAAATAAATGACACTTTACTATATATTCATTAAGCGAACAGATGATGTACATCAGAATATTATTTCATTGTATTACGTTTTATACTGCATTTTTAATTAAATAAATGATATATACGGAGACCATATATAGTCTATGATATATATATATATATATATATATATATATATATATATATATATATATATATATATATGCCCCCCCCTCCCCCCGGCACTGTCACCTTTTTTACTCTGAGGAGTTTGCAGGTCTGATATGGGGAAAATTTTGTCAGTATTTATAGAATAAAACAAAAATGTTAATTTGACCCAAACCAAACAGATACATTTTCAGTGGTCCAGAGAAACAGATACGTTTCCAGTGGTCCAGAGAAACAGATACGTTTCCAGTGGTCTCTTAATTTTTTTCAGAGCTGTATATATTAGCCTAATTCCAATGAATAATGACTACTGAAGCTTGTCTGTACCATTGTTCAGTTAGATATACGATGGATATATATGTACATGTTGGGTATTTTCTGGGGTCAAAAATGGTCCTCTATGGTGGCGGATGAACACAGTCATCTGTACACACAGTATAGACTACCCTACATGTGAACTGTGCACTGTTCTGACAATAAATCCAAAATAATAATAATTAGTAGAGGTGTTTATTATGGCTGGGTTCACAGTATTGTTGTCACCGTACTTGAATTTCCAACTTTGATACAATTCCTTGAAAAATATTGATATTCAATATAATTTCCAATACAGGGAAAACTGCCCTACAGATCATTTCTCATAATTTGTTGTGATAGTTTACACAGCTCAACAAATAAGCAAACTGCAAACAGTAGCACAAATAAATACAATAGAATAAAGAGACAAGTTAAATAAATGTGGCTTTAAGTTTTTCAGGTGGGTCTAACAGCAGTAACTATTCAAATACTACAGAAATTAAAGGACTCAAATATAAGATCTGTTTGAGGTGGCTTTATGGGAGCGGCACTTTTAAAGATCAGTGGTGCGCATTTTAAAAATCTAACCCTACAACAAACTGCCAAAGCGAGGAGGAAAACGCAGAAGAACATTTAAAAGGTCTCAGGATATTTTCAATAAATTTAAGAGCATGGCAGTCTGAACAAACAACACAGAAGTCAGTTTAACACAGAAAGAATAAAGCAGTTACATTTTTGCTCATTCTTCTTTGAATTGTCAGTTTATTTATTAACTTACATCATTGCCTTCCATGTAGCAGAATAATCTATGGTGTCATCACTTTCGTAATCAGTCAGTTTTATCAGTGTCCTTTGCATACATTTAATTAGAAGAAGACATGATACAATATGTGAAATTGTATCATGTCACTCAGTTTCAGTCAGTCTCATCCTGCATCCTTCATATCTCCGAAAAGTCTTTAGTTTTATTATATTTATAAAAGAAATATGGGCTGTACCGAGTCTTTCCGGAAAAAACGAGTGCCTGGAGGCGTATCGTGTGGGCGGAGCTAAAGAATGACGAATGCGCAAAGCGGTGACGTCCTCAAGTGTGGAGAAACCATTGCTATCGATCTCAGCTAATAGATATGATCCAGAATCTAATTCGGAGGCTGAAATAGAAACCGCAACAGCAGGACGTCCGTCTCTGTGGTATGTACTGTATTTAGTGGCCTGTCAACATATGTGTGTCTTTACTCGCAGTTTATGAGGACATGATTCGGTTTATGGAACATAGAACAGCAATGAAGTCCGTTAGCGCATTTGAATGACGAAGCACGCGATCGTGTCGTTTACTGATGTTTACTCACGTGACGATAAGCAACAGCACAGACATTTGAAGCAGTTTTACTCACCGGCTGCTTCCAAAGCAGGACCGAACCTTTATCGCTGGGACCGCTTTGTCAAAAACACACTTCTTGGAGTGTGGAGATCCACTTTGCGATGTGACTGAAGCGATGTTGTGAAGCTTCCTGTCATTTCTGCGTTCAAATCGGTTCAAATGCAGCGCTGCCTTCCCGGAATGCTGTGCTGAAGCGCTGAAGTCGCTTAATGTCAATGTGGAGGAATGAAGTGGAGCGCGGCGCGGACTATAACCGACATAAGTGTTCACTGACGAATGGATCTGCAGCTTGAGAGCAGTGTTTATGGGCGTGCATTTCCTCTCTCGCTCTAGTCGTGCGTGCACCCTACCGGGGGAGAAGAGCATGTATGGCCTATACAAGGACCTTCCGCTCTATTAACGTCAAGCTGAGCCATACTTGAAAAAAACTCTCCGAAACTTGTGAGAAACCGGAAGGAGTATTTTTGACACAGAAATACTCCATCAAACGTCCAACATTAGTTTTTGAAACTTTGTCTATGTTTAGGATGGGAATCCAAGTCTTTAACAGTGTAAAAAGCTCAGTATGCATGAAACAGCATTTCACCCCCCTTTAATCTCATTATTGAGGGAGTTATGCTCTCTGCTCAGAAACCGCTCTCAAGCATATGCTGCGTGAAATTTGAATTCAGCAGTGAAAAGGGACACCTCTTAACAGTGTTGTGCTGCGGTATCATCAAAATTGATATCATAACAAAAATTACCTGTATTCGGTATGAAAAATCAACAAATTTACATAATAGGTTATATCGTCCAGCTCTACACTTATCCTATTTATTAGGGCTGTTTACAAAAATCATAATCACCATTATTTTGGTTAATATTGAAATCACTTTTATTTAAAGTCATTGGGGGTAATATGATCGTCTTATTCCATGATATTAATCATTTTAAATATCAGTTTATTTACATAATTATTGATAAACTATAACTATAGCAGTCATTAATGTTGGCTAGTGACTGACTGACTTAATACATAACCGGCTGTGTTTACGAGGATACTTAGCAAAATGGCATTTTTACATATTTATGTTTACTAGGATATTTGACTGTATCTAAAATCTGCGCTATACTTCACCTTTAGTGTTGTCAAAAGTACTGACCGCGATACCAAATCGGTACTGAAATTGTAAAAATGTGACACTTTGAGCATTGTAGACGCAGAATTTGCAGGAGTAATATTTAAATAGTAATTTGCAGTTTAATATTCACAGACTAACGTTAGGCTACCGACTCCCGAGTATTTTCGGTACACGCAGCTTTCGTGTTAATCCAAGCGCAGGGCTCCAAACTGTAGCCAAATATATATAAGAGTCTGTGAATATTAAACTGCAAATTACTATTTAAATATTACTCCTGCAAATTCTGCGTCTCTGCGTGAATAACAGACGCAGATGCGAGGGCGCGGCAGCGCATGCCCGCGCGTGCATGCACACGCACACGCACACACACACACGCATATCTCTGCCGTGTGCCACTATGAGGACACACGGACGCATAAACTGTCACTTCATGAGAATTTAACGTTTCATTTAAGTAAGCTGTCATATGAACACAGACACTCAATGGTCTTCATGGCAACCCGTCATAATAAAAGTTTAGTTTAACGTGGAGAAATTGACAGAATATATTAGGCTACTGTTGCAGCCTATACAGTAGATGTAACTACATCTCTATGTAATAATAATACGTCTCTACTAATAATAATAATTATGCCTAGATGGTTCCTTATTTTTTACTTGATATTTTATGTATAAACAATGATTACTTTTTAAACAGCATACAGCCGTTAAATGTTTGTGTATGATTTACTTATAATAATTATCATCGTAAATAATAAACGTTTTAAATGTATTTTTATTTATTAAAAACATTTTGCTGTGGTACCAAAATTGGTACTGACTACCGTAAAATGTTTATGGTGTTGGTACAGATTACTGGAACTTCTACTACACTCTTTCAGGTGTAAAACAGTTTGGATTGTTGTTAATATGAGAAATATGATGCATTATTTAAGAGTTTTAAGTATTGTAGAACATGAGTAGCTCTTGGCGACTTTCATTTTTAAAAAGTAGCTCTCAAATGAAAAAAGGTTGGAGACCCCTGGTCTAGGAGGATGTGCACAAGAGGTCGACTGGGGAAAAGTGTCCCTTTTGCGGATTTATGCACTTTTAATAATACTGTTTCATATCAAGCAAGCCCTGCAGTTTAGCAACAATAGACTGCATTTTACAACACTCACTTATTCAGGTGATTTGGTAGGTTTGGCTTAAGGAGGAACCAATAGATTTAAAGTTGGTTATAAAATCAACAACAAAGTAACAGAAAGTGGCAGGTCTGTTATTTTGTATTTACACTCTAAGACCTAATGCACAGATCTTTTGACAGTATCAAATTGTTTTGTTCCGTCCACTGCACTGTCAGTCGGATTCAATTGTGCATTTAATACAGTTGTCAATCCAGGATCTTTGAAATGTGTAGTTAGCAGCATGAAATATATAAATTATATACAGAAAGCGAGCAAAGGTCGCTGCAGTTATAATCACTGAAGCTTTCCATTTCCACGCAAGGTTCAGAGAAACCTATGATTACGGTGTAGTTTCAAAACTTTTTCAAAACCTCTTTTAAAGTTTTGTATTCTCATGCCACCAAACAGTTGCCATGAAAATCAATAGCCTCAACGTGTTTTCTATTTTAGTTGAAAATGGCGTCGTGTAAGTTGCCTCAAAGTAAATAACTAATAATTTTTTTGTAACCGAAATGAATCGATCAAAAACTTACTTTAGCTGGACAATAACGTTTTTCTAGAGCTGCTGTACAGCCAAAACAATCTCTTCCATTCATTTCCTATTATCACTGTAAAGCTGCTTTGAAGCCACCTGTATTGTAAAAAGTGCTATATAAATGAAGGTGACCTGACTTGACAAATCTGTGCTCACACTGATAATAACTTGTGCTGAACAAAAACTCTGCTGTTTTGAGAAGTGTTGAGCTGATTCTGTCTAACACATCTGATTGATCATTGTTCACACACTCAACAGACTGTGACTGGCTACAAAGCTCAATGCTGCAAAAAAACAAACAAAAAAAAAAACGTTGCAAATAAAAACCTCTAATGCATAGGGCAGTTACACAGATACACACAGGAGTGTTTTAAACCAGTCGGCTTTAAATGAATGCAGGTATCGTCATTAAATTATCAAATAAATTTTTGGCAGGACAAAGATTAGATTCATTCAAATTTACGTCTGAACAATTTGGCATGTTTCATTGCTTCATCGCAAATAAAATATTTTAATCCAAGTACAAGTATGCACTATGTTTAAGTAATTTTAATAATATTTGAATAAAGTGTAAAGATGTCTATTTTCCTAGACTGGACGTCACTTTTGGCGTGTACAAGTCTTCTGAAGACATTAACCAATATCCAGTGTTATTTTATTTGTATTAGTATATTTTTAAATGTTAGTTTAGTTTTAATTTATTTCAGTTTTATTAATTTCATTAAAAAAACATTTATTTAGCTTTATTTAAATTAACACAAGTAACTTTTACTAATTAGTTTTAGTTAATATACACTGTAAAAAAAAATCACAATTATTAATAATTATTCATTTGAAATTAATTATGAATTTTGATTTATGAATTGTTTTCAACTGATTATGAATGTTTGCGTGTTGGTCCAGACTCCTTCCAAGGGATTTTCCTTGGATATTTGTGCAGAAAGATTTTGTGCAGATCTTTTCATGTTAATATTTGTTCATCTTGAAACTCTACAGAATTAAATAATTTTTATACTCGTATTTTAAGCTGTTTTTACGGCTTGTAGATACAGTTTCCTCTCACTGTGGCTTTGTCACTTATGTCTATTTATAAGGACTGCCAAGTGAAACTGTGTTTCTCATTAAAGTGTCTTACATCACTGTTTGTTGGATGTGTGGTTGACACACGGCTCTATGGTGTTTTTCAACCTCAGATGGTGGTGAAAACCTTTATGGACATGGACCAGGACTCAGAGGAGGAGAAGGAACTCTATCTGAACTTGGCCTTGCATCTGGCATCAGATTTTTTTCTCAAACACCCAGACAAAGATGTCAGACTGCTCGTGGCCTGCTGTCTTGCAGATATATTCCGCATCTATGCCCCCGAGGCCCCGTACACATCACCTGATAAACTTAAGGTAGGAAAACTCAGTCTATTGGATGCCATGTTAGTTCTTGCATATGTCAGTGATGAACTTGAAATGTTTATATCCATAATTACATTTTAATTTCCTACCATGGTGACTGCTCACATGACCATTCTAATTCTAAGTATTTTAATGGCCCCATTAAGTAAAATCCTGTGGTTTATTTTGAGAAATTGATTTGGGTTTATTTGATTTTATTGTATGTTTTAAAACTGAAAATGTTGAGGGTGATGATATTTGTCTGTGTATGTGTCTGTTTTTCTTTACCTTAAACAAAAGACAGCAAGGGAGTTGTTCTGCAGAAAATACAAAAATAACACTGCGGTCTCTCATGCATTGTGAAAGCTTGTCTTTGCAGGTGCTTGAAATATTAAAACTGTCTGCACTTCTTTTCCACTCAGGATATTTTCATGTTCATAACTCGACAGCTGAAAGGGTTGGAGGACACCAAGAGCGCCCAGTTTAATCGATATTTTTATCTACTGGAGGTATGGCACCCAACTAATATACTCTGAAGAAAGGTCTTACAATGGTTGTTCAACCAGCATCTGACCTTTTCTTTCCCCCTCTGGCTCCCTAGAACATCGCTTGGGTGAAGTCCTACAACATCTGCTTTGAATTGGAGGACAGTAATGAGATCTTTACTCAGCTCTATAGAACGCTGTTTCAAGTGATCAAGTGAGTGTTGTTCACATCTATCCTTTGCAGCATTTGATAGAGTAAGAAAATGATATCTTAGTGTTTTTCTGCGCAGCTACCGGTAGAAACTCTTGTTGCTATAGAAACGGTCAACGGTTGCCTGAGACGCACGCTTGCGCACTGGCTGATCCAGACTGAAAAATAAGGTTTTCTTGATGCTATATGAGCATAAGAAAACACATTTATTATACAGTTGTTGTCAGATTTGATTTGTGATTTGTGATATAACATTTAAATGTAAGCTTGGTGAACAGCTTTGGAAAATTTGCATGACTGAAATAGCTGCCCGAGAGGTGTTTCTGCTCAATTTTCATTTTCCTTTAGTACTACGTCTGGGACTGCGGTGTATTCTTAGGTTTTCTCCGAACAAATTTTTACCGGTCCAGTCAGCGAACAGAGGCAGTGGCCGAGAGCGATGACCTTGACGTAATGCGCTAGTTTGAGTTGTAGTTCAGTAATGGCGGCGGAGAAAGATGCGAACAAAACCATTCATTCCGTTGTGGCACCGCTACCGAATATCCAGAAGTTAAAGCCGGAGCAATAACAATCTTTGCTGGGGTTTGTTGGTGGCCATTGTGGCCCTCCTCCCCAACAGGGGGAATTCGGGAAAAGTTTGATTTTCCAGCTAGCTCCGTTAGTGATGAAGGAGTTACTGCATTCGGACAGTAACTGTTCCTCGTGGGGTTGGAAGGTATTGCCATCATTTAAGTTACAGGGACTGGTCAGTTATTTTATTGCCGTCCGTGTCTCACCACCCATGTAAAAATCTCCGGCCGAGTTACCTACCTACTGCTTTTGACAAACGCAAGGCCATGTGGAGATGTAATGGCTGTCCGAATCCACATCTCTGAGTTTTCAACAATATATCACTTCAATATCAATATACCACTTCACAACAATGTATCACAATATATCAAAATTCACTGTTTATAATCATTTTTGACCACTGCAGAGCACCGTACGGTTGCTTTGCTGTTATTTGGATTTATTTCTTAGACTTGTATTTCTTTCAAATGCTGGCAAGTATTTACAAGAGCAATATATTTAATCACCGCTCAAACTAATTAAAATAAAAGCACTTAAACATTTGAATTGGTCTGTTATTTATAGCAGCATTTATTATTATACCAAGCATATGACAATCATGTTACGGACCTCGTGAGCAGCGCGTTCCCGATCACAAAACTCTCCCGTCCACTGTGGCGTGAATAAATCACAATCCGAATGCACGAGTTTTAGGTTTTATCCTATGGATTTATCACTGAGGTGGCATCCACAAGTGCACATTTATGTTGTCGGATTTGTGTGAAACAGGTGAAGGGCGCATGACATACGTCATGACCAAACGTTAGCGATTGGTTATGGCAGATCCAGAGTTTCACAGGGCAGATCCAATAGTTTTAAACCTCAACACAGTGCCCGCCTTCGCGGAAATAAACCCTTGTCAATGGAGAGTGGCCAGACTCTATGTACAAATAAAATGTACAAGAGTCTGGTAAGACCAGGCTATTTTAAAGATGGCCGCTGAGTGAAATGACTTGCCTGAAAGTAAAGCCCTGCATTTATGCCCGAGCCCGATAGGGCCCGGATTTTTTACACATGGCCGGGCTTTGGACCAATTTTCACGTCATACCTAAAACGCGGGCCGGGCTTCGGGCCTTTTTTTAGGCTTCTCCTTAGTTTTATATTTATTTTATTAATTAAAAGGAACAAGGAGATGTGCTGCGCTGGTGGAAGCAACACAAGACCATAATAGCTTACGCACAGTTTTCAGAGCATAGGTTCAGAGTCCGCGCCAGCAGCAGCACCGCACGTTTCTTTAGCGCAGCTGCTAGAGTTATGGCCTTTTTACAACTGGTTCCTTAATTCGTTTTCTCTGACCAGGTATTTATCTGATTGCGAAATGACCAGGAGTAGTCCCGAGATTCTTTCGAGACGTAGCCTATTTAATTCCGATCACTAAACAAACCAATTCAGAAGGATGGAAGCATTTCAGACGAAACTGGACAAATGTAAAGGTAGCCTATCTAGTTGTTTAAACCACATGTATACATTTTACTCCTGGCAAACGGTTAAAAAATAAACGTGTGAGGGCGTGTTATGGGCTATGTTGTAGTCAGATAGATATGATGGTGCTACTGCAACCTGCATCGCCGCAAATGAGTAAAGCAAGCCAACGCAAATGGCCGTAAATGAAACTTAAAATAAGTCTTAGATGCTCAAAAACACAATCATCTTCAATACAAATGAATGAGACTAAATGATCTTACCAGTGCGCGTAGGTCACTCTCTCTCTGTCTTATATTGCGGTCTTTGAATTTGAAAAGAGCTGCTGAATAAAATGCATCTTCAATCTTTTGCTTTCGTTGCTGTAAACTCCGTTAAATGAGCATATACCACGGGAATTGAAGATCGGATTTATATTCATTTTGCGTAGGTGTACTGTAAGGTATAAGACAACCTGCATGTTCTTTTTTTATTTGTTTTTAGATTGTTTGGCTCCGTTTGCGAGAGCCGCGAGCAGAATCGGCTTGCCTCAGCTCGTCAAAAATGCCCTTTACTGTGGTGGTAATAGTCGGCGAAATGAACTAACATTGTGATGTTTGAAGTGTTTTATATCTGTGGATTTTATTATAGGCAAGACAAGTCAAGAGTTGATTTGAAAGGCTAAATCGATTAAATGTGGTAAACTTAAAAAAATGAAAACTTTAATTTAACTAACAAAAAAATGCTCTAAACATTTTTCTAAATTAATGTAATAAAGAAACTAAACGAAATATAACTACTTTGACATTAAAAACAAATCTGAACTATTTTAATGGCTGCAACAATGTAAAAAAAAACAAACAAAAAAACGGGCTCCAGTCGGACTTATTTTGATAAGCTGTCGGACACGGGCCGGGCTAGGGCCTCAGTATCTCAGGGCAGGACCGGGCTAGGGCCTAGATTTGAGGCCTGTGCAGGGCTCTACCTGAAAGGCCTGGAATGCACAGCATTGTGGGATATCAAAGGCAGCGAAGGATACATATATATATAAAAAACATGGCTTGTATAGCTTAAAAGTTTCTATAATAAATAAAATAAAATAATTATGTTAAATATAAATTTAAATAAAAGCTACTTTTTGTAGTGTCTAGTTGATGCTTTTCAAATTTAACACAACCATGTTTTTTTCTTTTGAGGGTAATATTAATGGTGAATATTATATTATATTAAATAATTTATATATATATAAATTAAAAGAAATGATAATTTTAATTTAAATACGAAAATGTATAGTCATATGAACATGCATACTTACAACATTTTTTTTACCTAAAACATTACGAAATATTAGACTTCTCAGAAACGTTTTGATGTTTTGAGTGATATTTGCTCATTTTATATCTCCAACATTATTCATGTGAGTATTAATTATGTGACCTAGTACTTTTTCCAATCTTGTAATAATGCTGCTATTTGGTTAGAGAGTGCAACATTGACTCTTGCAATAAGGATTGTCATAATTCAGTAACACACCTCCTTATTTTGCTGTTTTCTCTTTGAGATGCAAATGTGAAGCTGCGGCCTATTTGTTATGTCCTAATGAGCTGTCAGCCTCCTGCTCACCGATATCATTTCCCTGCATTTGGTTAGATGACAATGATGTGCATGAATCCCAGGTGGAAACCCTTCATTGCATGTGCACTATAAAAGCTGCATATGGGGGTGATTCATCTCAGCCAATGATGTTCACTCACTCGGAAATGTCCTCTATGAGCGGGACACTGCAGCGCTCGGCTCTCATGTGTAAATGGAAAAAAACTAGAAGTGTTTCTGTTTTCTCTGCCCCATTGCGCTTGCTTCCCATCTTGCACTCCTCCACTTTGATTGCCTAGTGCACCTGATTTTAGGTCAGTGCTTCTGTTTACAGTGATGTGTTGTTGTGTTTTTTATTTTATTTTTAGCAATGGGCACAACCAGAAAGTCCACATGCATATGGTGGATCTCATGAGCTCAATTGTCTGCGAGGGCGACTCTGTCTCGCAGGAACTCCTGGATACTGTTTTGGTTAACCTGGTCCCAGCACATAAGGTACAGAGAATGAATAAACATGAATCTCATGTAAAAAAATTAAAATAACCCTAAGACTCACTCACTCACTCACTCACTCACTCACTCACTCACTCACTCACTCACTCACTCACTCACTCACTCACTCACTCACTCACTCACTCACTCACTCACTCACTCACTCACTCACTCACTCACTCACTCACTCACACTAATTTAACTTTAACTTAAAATAAGACGAGGACAGGTTGTTGATAGGTTTCATGAGATTCAGAGACATACATGTCATTATAGCTAATCGTTAATTTTGTATTTCCTCAATCTTGTCTTGCAGAATCTCAACAAGCAAGCGTACGATCTGGCCAAAGCCTTGCTGAAGAGAACCGCTCAGGCAATAGAGCCATACATTACCAATGTGAGTAAACCTGATTTATAATAGTTAACTTTGCACAAAACGTACACCCTACCTCTTGTCGGTTTTGCCAAAATCATGCTGAATTACAAGGGTTGCGAGTAAGTTCTTCTCGTTTTTTTAAATCGTGAATAATACCTAATGACTGTCCATAATTTGACTCCAGCCCTTTCGCTTTGAAAAACATGTTGAGGCTTGCAACATTAACCGGAGATCAAGAGCGCCTCCTCCACGCTCAAACGGCATGTGGAGCTTAAAGATATTCATCAGTAACACCCGCAGGAGCATGCAGCGCTGTTATGCTGTGAACCTTATTCCCTGCAGTGCTCATTAAAAGTGCCAGAGATGGTGAGAATAAGTGCGGAGGTCCTTTCCAGAAGAGAATCCTTCTCAATATCTCTTAATAGATCAAAAAAGGCTTGATTTTTCTTTGTATTTTGTACATCTCCGCTCTGTTGGAAATGGAGCCTCCTGCCCAAAGATTTTGTTTTGATCTAGTTCCAGCTTACTCAAACTAATCTCTAATCAACGGTATGTTAAGAGCTGCTTCCAGATGGATATGCTGTGAGTTTAAAGGGGTGCCACTTTCCAGTGCAGCATGGTAGACGTTGATGGATGCGAGTGTGTGTGTGTGATGGGCAGTTTGGTGTCTCAGTTCTTTAACCAGGTGCTGATGCTGGGGAAGACTTCTGTCAGTGATCTGTCGGAACATGTCTTTGACCTAATCCTGGAGCTCTACAACATCGACAGCCATCTGCTGCTCTCCGTCCTGCCACAGCTGGAGTTCAAGCTTAAGGTAAGATGGCTTGTTAAAGATACATGGCATTATGCTGTTTTGCGGATCTCCGATAAATCTGTCTGTCTGTGCCTTGAGGTGTTTTTTTTCTTGTGTATAAAAACATATGATTGATTTGTTTGTGGTGACAGACTGACACAGACTGATATTTGGCCATTTTGAGTTTTTCAAAAGTTGTATTTCCTCAGCTACAAAATCTAACTACAGCCATCATAAATGTATAATGCATGTTTTCTTTTTTTCAAATTATTTGAGCAAAATAGTAGGCAAAGAAAAAAGCATTTGTGCATTTAAGTTATTTTATTCATTTTACATTTCTTACATGCATTATATCAGCCACTGGCCCTATCAGAATTTCTTTCTTGGTACTGACCATTGGAATTTGTATTGTATAATAGAAATATAATTACTATATAATATAATCTGACTTCATTTAAAATCTGAGGCTGCTATGGATGCTAATATGTCAAGGCCAGTGTGGCTGATAGCTTATATACATTTCTGAAAACTGACAAATATTTGAAACCTAAAGGGTATTTATTTATTGACAGACTTGCCCCTTTTAATGTCAGGCTGGTTATTGGTGTAGTTTTGGATGTCTTTTTGGCTTCTTCTAAGAATGCATGGTATCCCTGTAATGAGACCTTTATTGAGCCTTTAGGACATATTTAGTAGCTCATGATTCATATCTCACAACACCAGGGAAGCAGTAGGCTACCTTGTTATTTTTTTTCTGGCCTGTGGGGGTAAAACCTCTTCAAAACACTGTGTGTAGACTGTGGTCAGAACCTGATGACATATGGAGAAGTGTTTAAATGACCACTCCTTACCCTGAGAATAAAGGTGTTATTCTCACAAAATTCAGCTCAGTTGTTTGTTAACTGGAAGTTAATAGTAACCAACAACTTTTAAGCAATAAAATCAACATCTAATAAATGGATATGACATTTCCGAGCAAAAATGTTGCTGACATGCTGCGTGAAAATGATTACACTTCCAAGTCACAGTGCCAAGTCAACGATCATTTCTTTCATTTTCTTTTGCATGAGATTTAATCCAGCGTGAGCTGAAAGCACAGCATTTTTCAAAAACTAGCAACGGCGATTACTTTCTTTTGTGTTGGTCTTGGTCATGTTATTAAACTTGTATACATCGGCTAATTACAAACTCAACCTGCTCTCGTCATTGAATGAATGTTATCGTATGTTAGGGACTTGTTGTTTTACGTACCGTATTTGATGGCATGCCTTCATTCTTTTGTTTTTATGCAAAGCACTATGATGGCGAGGCTAAATGGGTTCATATGTTTTTATGTGTTATAATTAATGCCCACAGGCCATGTTTCTGCAGTTATATCACCAAAAAACCCTCATGTCTGTTTTGTAGAGCAACGATAACGACGAACGCCTGCAAGTTGTGAAGCTCCTGGCTAAGATGTTTGGTGCAAAGGATTCAGAGCTCGCTTCGCAGAACAAACCTCTCTGGCAGTGCTACCTTGGGAGGTACAGCTCATGCACCGCACATCCAATTACCTGCTTCTTTCTCCACACAAACTGATAAACATTTCAAAAGCAACAATTTTGACCATCTGCATTTCCTTAGGTTTAATGACATACACGTCCCTGTTCGACTGGAATGTGTGAAGTTTGCCAGCCATTGCTTGATGAACCATCCAGACCTAGCAAAAGACCTCACTGGTACAAACTGTTCCCGTACTAACTTTCACTAGACTTTTATTTCTGAAATGAGCATACCATGATTCCACATTTTCCATGATACCGCAATTATTTAATTAACATTGAGACAAACAGCCTATATATTGTTACATCTGATGTTACACATCTGGGGCCGTATTCACAAAACATTTAATCTTGCCACTAAGGGTTCTCCTAAATAGCAGTAAAAATTCTTAGTTACAAGTTTTCACTTAACCTATTCATAAAGCTGCTGAGAGCAACTTTTACTAAGGAATAGAGAGAAGTCGTCTTAAGCTAAGAGAAAGGGCGGGGTTGACCTCGTTGTTATGGATGATGTCAACACGCTTGCTAACTATGACCATAGTGATTGGCTGATAGGGGAAGGGTTCTCTGTCCTTGATTCCATTATAGGAATATTTTGTTGAATGAGGTTTCATGTTGCTATATTTAAGGAAATATTTTAAAAAGTAGGCTAAGTGTCACTAATTAAACTAGTATATTCAGCTAATTGTTAGTCTCTTACATGTCTTCATCTCGAGAGATTGCGGAATTCAAGCTAAAATGTTTTTTTATTAACAAAGTTTGTGAGTAGCACGTTCAAATGGTCTATCTAATCAGCACGAGATGAGGTGTATACAGAGCCGAGAGCCGACTCGCCAAGTTATCTCCACAGTTTTCTGCATCCCTCCGCCACCCCGTTCCTCACTCTCGGTCGGTGATACGGGGCAGAACTCTGGGTTTGGGCTATATTCTGAACTCTGAGCCCTTGATCACTTTAGGAGTTCTAAAATTAGGACTGACACGGCCATTATTTTTAATAGTTTTTTCTAAATTGGCAAGTTAGGAGCTATGTTTGGCCTTAAGATGTTTTGTGAATACGCCCCCAGATGTTTTTCCCCACAAAGTTAACCAGACGTTCACTTAAGACATACCAGATAATGTTTGCGTGCATACTCGGCAAGACAAATCTTTTGAAATACTGTAATTATGTGTATATCGGGATCACGCACCGTGTGAGTCATCTTTGTGCGCACGCTTTGGATCTGTCAGTCAGCGCAAGCAAGATCATTTGTTTACATCAGCACGAGTTTGAAAATCACATTTCATTGGCTCAGACTCGTGCCATTTGAGAAATCGCTATGAAGGTTCACAAAGCAGCGTCTGTTGTAAATAAGCGAGCTGCAATTTTTTCATGATTTAGGAAGGTACACCTGTCAGAAAACGTACAAATAAAAAAACCTTTGAGATGGGCTTAATTAACAAAGTTTTGTGTTAACCTTAAATTTAAAAAGCTCCTAGCTCGAAATTAGCCTGTGCACATTCAGGCTTATTTTGCCAGCACGGTTCACATATAAAAAGAAAAAATCCATCCACTGCAAACATTCTACAGTATATTACATTTATCTAATGTATTTTTAAATACATTTCTGTCCATCTATCCATCATTTTTTAATATATATTAAATGCATCACTTATTAAAATAAGCAAACAAAAATATGTATATGTGTATTTGTTCTTTCAGTTACTTTAACATTTTCATTAAATTTGCTAGGAAAATTGTAAATGCCCATTTAACCAAATTGTGCATGCAATTATTCTGCAGAGTATTTGAAAGTAAGGTCACATGACCCAGAGGAGGCAATTCGACATGACGTCATTGTGTCCATTGTGACTGCTTCCAAAAAGGACCTCTCTCTCGTCAATGATCACCTGCTGAACTTTGTGAGGGAGAGGACTCTAGATAAGCGGGTAAGCGCCAGGCTCTCTTTGTGTTTGTTTGTTTGTTTGCTGTCTCCTAAACATTCTTTATTAGCGCTGCAGTCATTTTATTTCATGCATAATATCTGAGGGCTTTTTTTCTCCCATTAGTACCCCAAATGAAGCAGAGACTTTGACATTGCATTTAGGGCAGAGCTGAGCTGGAATACATTAGCTTCTTGTTTCTTTCCAGACACACTCCATTTCTTCTGCCTATAATTTAATCAGCAGTCTCCTTTAGCCACCCGAGCTGGAGGGGACAGAATTATATAAATTGGACTATAACTCACATATAACCATTCCTCAGCCTTTTCAAAATGCTTTCAGGGAAGAATTTAATTGAAGAGCCCTCTGTGTTTCTGGACAAATGACACCGCAGTAGTCAAGGCGTATTTCCATCTCATCCTATTACACCTTGTTTGCTTCTGTAGCTTGCCATACATAAGCTGTGGCTTAATGCAGGGATGGTCCTATTGGGCTTGTCAGATTCAGCTGTAGATAAATGGATGTTTTGTCATTTTTTGTACCTCGATAACTCAAAAGCACTCATTTCTGACATGTTTATGCTGAGGCAAAATGCTACAGGCTGAGGCAATATGCTACAGGCTGGATTAAATATGATTTTCTCTGTTAATGTATTAATTTTTAATGTTTTACTGTAGACATGTTCCAGAATGTAGTAAGGTACCCACCAATGCAAAATTTGTCATTATAATTGGAATGCTAGAGATGCTTTTATGAATTCCAGATGGTTTGAAAATTTGGGATCAGTAAATGATTTTGATGATGTTTTTTGAGCACATATATCAGAATGACACTGAAGACACGAGTAATGATGCTAAAAAATTCACAGGAATAAATTACTTACCAAAAAAAAAAAAGATAAACATTGACAAAGATATATATATATATATATATATTAAAATAAAATGCACTTAATTTTAATATTCCCAATAATACTTTTTTTTACTGTATTTTTATCAAATAAATGCTACTTTGGTAAGTAGAGATTTACCAAATTACCAAAATCTTACCAAATTTTTACATACCTAAAAATTTTTTCATTGTACATTTTATTCATTACTGAAAAGTTTTTATACTGTATTATGTCTTCTTCGATTACATCACTTGCAGTGCATTACAAGATACAAGTAATTTAAGTACTTTGTCTACTTATAATGATATGATACTTTGTGCTTCAAATAATGTTATGTAATGTTTACATATTTTTTTTAATTATTGGAAAATAACCACAGATGCTTATATAGCAATAAAACAATGATAATTTAATTATTGTTTTAATGCATTTTGGGAAACAAAAAAACAAAAAAACAATACAATGACCTATTGTCCCTTTAAAATATGTTTTCTACCTTAAATAGAATGCTGACCAATGTGCTTATATTGCTGCTGGGTATGGTTTTACACTGGAGTAGAATAAGTTTCTCTTCGTGTTTTCTTGCAGTGGCGGGTCCGTAAGGAGGCTATGATGGGACTGGCTCAGATCTATAAGAAGTATGCCTTACAGGCGGAGGCTGGCAAAGAGGCAGCCAAGCAGATCTCCTGGATCAAAGACAAACTGCTCCACATTTACTACCAGAACAGCATCGACGACCGGTGAGTAAAAATAAGATGGAGGTCTCTTAATATTGTACAAAGTCAATGGCTATATTAAATTCAAGTGATTTATATATTATGTCGATAGTAAATGCTGCTTCCATTCAATACTTGGCAATTATGTTTTGTTTTGGTCAGAAATGGTCTTTTATTGATAGATTATATATATGGTTATGTAATTGCAATTAATACTGGAGCCAAAGTAATTTGTTAAACAAACCTTGACTATTGAAATCTTTACAGTGCTTATTTAAATAACCCAGATCTTAAAGGGGCCATATGTAGAATGCAGAAACTTTTGTTACTAGCGACACCGGTTGCTTCAATAAAGTGAAGTGCAGAAGTACTTTTCATTCTTTGCTTGAAAAGATGTCTGAAGATGGACGATTAAAAAGTTATGTGTGGGTGTGTATATATATATATATATATATATATATATATATATATATATATATATATATGTATATATATATATATATGTATATGTATGTGTATATATGCATATATGTTTGTTGCACACTTTCCTCTCAGTAACAAAATAAACACAATAAAAATAACAGCAGTTAAGAAAGCATCTGGTCATAGCAATGTGAATATATTTGCACAAGCTCTGCAATTCACCGGCATCATGTCAACTAGGGCTGAAACGATTCATTGAGTAACTCAAGTTAATCGAATCAAAAAAATCCTCGAGGCAAAATCGCTTCACTTAGTCCTTTTAACTACACACAGATGTTGCAGAAAGACATTTTTTGTGTAAGGAATCGGAGTATGAGCGGATTGCGGTTATATCCACGGTTCAGGTGCATAAACATCCCAAAAATTGCAGGTGGATGAGAGATCCATTAACGGATATGGAGAGATCCATATCCGTTAATATGTTGATTTTAGGGACTCTCATTTCACGCGAAAACGCAATGAATGCGTGTCGTTCTTTAACTTTCGTTGTGATGAGCAGTGCTCGTGCTTTCAGAGCTTAGAGCTGCGTGCTTTCATTGATTTGTGTAATTTAAATATCACACTTCAATCATATTTATAGCTACTAACTTAAAACAAGCTGTGTTACAATGATGAATGATTAGCTCAAAAGATCTGCATGTGTGATGTACTTTATCTGAATTAAACATATCTCGCGTTTGATCACATTCTAGCGGTTATTCTTTATATGATTTGATCGGGTGCGGGTGGATGGTTTGTTTCTAACAGCTGGTTCGGTGACGATAGAGCTGATCTGTGCATCTCTTGTTCCAAGTTAACCTGTCCAATATTTTTTTCTTCATTATAGGAGTATATAAGAGGAGTATATAAGTAAATGCTTATGTCATGCCTGAGCTGAAGCTGAAACACATCATAAATACAATGTTTAGGCATTATTGTTATTTATATTACTATTATTTAGATTTATTGGTTGTAGGTTTAGTTTTAGATTGAACTATGTTTACCTTTTTAAAGTAATTTGAAATATGGCATAATATGGCAATTGTATGCATTCAAATTGTTTAGTTTCACAGTTATTAATGTATGCAATTTCAGCAATAAAATTAAATTTTTCTAAAAAGAAAACAAATTAGATGTTAATTTTAAGATACCCGTCTTATTGTCTCTTATTGCTCTTAAATAAAGAAAAAGTAATTATTGTCCGATTAATCGATTAATTGACCGATTAAGTGGTAGATTTATCGATAGCTGCAGCCCTAATGTCAACAGATGATGTGATTCAAATTACACTTATGCTAATTTGATTATAAAGTATATTTGACACTATAGACTATGACTATGTGAGACTAGTTAGTTTATCCTTATTAGGACACCTTGCCATTACAGAAAAGCTTTTTTGGCATAATCCTGAACAATGTATAAGCATTAATTTCATGTGCCATTGACACATTGAACAGAGGAGAGGTTCGCATGAGTGAGTCTACGTGTAGGAAGTCGGGGATGTCTTTGTTTTTTACGTTTTGTTTCAAGGCGTTGATACATGGGCAACACAATTAAAAAAAATCTGTAAAAGTTTGTGTATGATCAAAACATTGACATGTTTTTCTGAATCTTCAATTGTTTAAATTCTGCTTTTTAAGTGTTGGTTTAAGATGCTAATGAAAGAGAGTGCTGGTTTCTGACAGGCTTTGACTGTGCCATGAAGCCTGTAAATTATATAGTATCTGGATGCCACAGTGAGGACATTTAAACTTGCGATAATACCGGAATTACGTTAACATCGGGGGAGGTGGTGTTTCGAATACGCACCAAATCCTTCGCCGTTGTCCTGTCAGTCATCTCTCCCTACTCTCGTCACGTGATAAAAGCAGGAGTCAGATAGAGATTTCAGACTATGCTGCAGCTGTATGGGCGTTTTTAGTTTATAATTGTAGCGTCTGTTGTACAAACTGAACTAAGTGGTTTTGATTTCAATGAAAAAGCAAAAATACAGTGGGGATAGTATTTTAGAAATACAGTGCCATGGTGGCCAAGTAATGCAAATCTTTGTACGGCTGAACACTGTGTAACACCAGGAACACTGACTACCGCAGAAAGCCTACAGTAAGAACTTGTTATAAAACTGAATCTCCTGTATGAAGGTGCTCTGTTGGGTAATTGGATTTTATAAGGTCATTCGCAAGCTGTTGGAATTTAAGGACTACTATTGGATGGAGGATTTGAGATGTGCAGTTTACAGAGAAAGCTCTACGACGGTACTGGGGCCATGACACATTGCCTCCTCGACTTTAAAAATCCAGTCATGTTTTTAATGCTTGAGGCGACTTTTAGATGCATTTACAGCCAGTGGGCGTGTTTCTCGAATGAGAACATCGAAAAATGACCTCTGAAAGTGTGTGCGCTTTGGTTGAAAACAAGAGAACTGTGAAAATCCTCAGCTGAACCTGTGTTGAGTGATTCTGCAGAGCTCCCTGAAGACAGGGCCAGTCATAAAGAAAGAACAGTGATGTCACCAGGCAGATGCTTGCTAACACCGATTCAATATCGCATTGCTTGGTGCCTGTTTATGTAATTCATTATAAAGCTGTCATATTGCACATTGTGGCTTTTATGATATATTGCACATTATGTCTTTTATACAAAGGCCTTTTAAGCGCTGTTATAATAAATGATCAGGGTTTGCACTTTTTTTCTGCTGCTGGCTGATTATACTGCCTATATTTTTATTGGCCTAAACTTGTTATTGTTTTATTTAAAAATAAAAAAAGTACTTCAACAATAACGTTGGTAACATTGTTACAGCTATTCATTTATTAGATTTTTCATTTGCAGGGATGGCTCAAAATTATACAGATAATATTACTATGGTAGCTATATTACTATAAACACTTTTGCTGAAAAACTACCAGTTTAACACATCTTTTCTGAATAAAAGTTATGAGACATTACTTTTAAGTATGCTACTTAGACAAAATGCCAATTCAGGGTGTTGTAAGGGGTTAACGGTGACAGTCAAAAGATAGCTTAAAGCTTGAATGATTGGTAATCGGCTGATCATGATGACAAGAAATTAGTATTCTGTATCGGCTGCAAAAATACTGATCGTGGCATCCCTAGTGTCCACAGATTCTGTTCACACTGAACCAAGAACAGAGCCACAAGATAAAATATGAAGATGGCCTTCTCAACTTCTTTCCAAATTTAAATGCACATGTTGAGTTCATTTGCGGTCATTGTTTGAAACATGATTCCGCATCCAATCTTGGGTTTTGTGTGTGCTCTGCAACCAAAGTACTTTTCATTCTCAAGCCTCCATGGTGTTTTGCATGCAGCTTGTTCAGATTACCCATTTGAACCTCTCACTGATGATGAGTTGGTTTATAATATTATTGCGTTATTAAAGCATGTGATGACAACTGTGTTCAAATGCAATTTTGTGTTATGATTGGGTCATCAATATGAGATTTGTGCTCATTTGAATGCTGTCTAAGCTCATTTCAATTTGGTTAATGACATGTCAAAGAAAACAATGTGCAATCTCAACAGAATGTAAATTAAATAAGTAAAAATATATAATAGATAAAATCAGAATATTTTTTTCCCACTAGGTTGCTTGTGGAGAGGATCTTCGCCCAATATCTCGTGCCTCACAATCTAGAGACTACAGAGCGAATGAAGTGTCTGTATTATTTGTATGCCACATTGGATGGAAATGCTGTCAAGTAGGTGCAGTAATTCTTGTTTTATTCATCTAAAACATCCGCTTGTGCAGAACTCGAATTGCTAATTTTGAATCTGCTAACAAAAAGTCCCATTCTGTTAAAAATCGTTTAATTTAGAAATGGGTCATTTTATGGAAGTAAAGTTGTTTTATCTTGTTTTTAATGGAGAAAATGATTTATACAGTGCTTGTGGGTCTGAAAAGAGTTTATTGAACCTATAAAGATGTATTTGCAGACATGGAATGTTGATTGTGGTTGTTGTGGTCCATTTCTCCTATAGAGCTCTGAATGAAATGTGGAAGTGTCAGAACATGCTGAGACACCATGTCAAAGATCTTCTGGATCTTGTAAAACAGCCAAAAGTTAGTTTTTTCCTTTCATTGTTGCTTGGTTTTGGTTATAGCTTTTCTGATTTCTCTATATTATATGGTGTACTTCTGTTTGAACATTCTTGAATGTTTTTTTTTCTTTATTCCCCCAGTCTGACTCGTACAACAAGGCCGTGTTCTCAAAGGTCATGGTTATCACAAGTAAGTCGTGCTTGTTCTCTGCAGTGCTGTTAGATGAATCTCCTGTCAAATACAAGAAGCTTTTTGTGTAAAAATAACAAACAATAAATCTCCATCTCTGTGTTAAAGGAAACCTGCCAGACCCAGGCAAGACGCAGGACTTTGTGAAGAAGCTCGCTCAGGTTCTTGAGGAGGACGAGAAGATCAGAAAGCAGCTGGAGACTCTCGTGAGCCCATCCTGCTCGTGTAAGCAGGCCGAGGTCTGCGTGGTAAGAACCGTTTTGCTTCACCTTGCAGTTTTTTCCTTTGTAGTTTAAGTTGTCTCAGTTTGTGGTTGTGTTTACACTCCACAGAAAGAAATCACAAAAAAACTGGGTAGCCCTAAACAGCCCAGCAACCCTTTCCTAGAGATGGTGAAGTTTTTATTGGAGAGGATAGCACCCGTTCATATCGACACAGAATCTATCAGGTACCATTAAGACTTTTAAATACTGCTAATAAACGAGCCATCATTTGCTCGCAGTTTCATTGCCTCCTCTTTTTCTGCAGTGCACTTATCAAACAGGTAAACAAATCTATAGAAGGAACTGCTGATGATGAAGATGAGGGAGTCCCGACTGAGCAAGCTATCAGAGCCGGCCTGGAGCTGCTGAAGGTAAATAAACCTCTAGACCTGTTACCACATTGGACTGTGTCCGTGCTGGTGTTAAATCCCAGTAGCACAGAAACAACATACATGCATGCCAATATTTGGATTAAGTCTGAATTTTTGTGTAAGTTTATTGATGTAGTATAACTATTATTTTTGATATACCTCAGATACAATGTTACATTTTATACGTTTATGCTTCAAACCCATGGTGCATAAACTTTTAAAATTGTAGTTTATTTTTTTTACTTTATTGCTTTGATATGAATCAAACTTGCAAATACTACTATTTTAACAAAAACTGCTTTTATCCAAAAAGAACTTGTATTGTCCCAATAAAATGCGAGCAGACAATATCACTACATAGAACGTAACTTTTTTTATTATTAGTTTGTTGGTTTGTGTTCATAGCTGTACTGAAGTGTCTTTACGCCCCTCAGGTCCTGTCCTTCACCCACCCTGTGTCGTTCCACTCTGCCGAGACCTTTGAGTCTTTGCTGGGCTGTCTGAAGATGGACGATGAAAAGGTTGCAGAGGCCGCACTGCAGATCTTCAAAAACACTGGCAACAAACTGGAAGAGAGCTTTCCACACATCAAATCGTACGTTTGGGTCCGTCTCATGAACCGAGCTGTTTAGAAGAGCACATCTGGACTTTTGTTCTAGAGGAGTGATGCTGCTTAATGCTTGAATTGTTCCACCGATTCAAAAACTGTTTCTCATTTTGGAATTTCTGAGGTGCTCTGGCACTTGAAAATTGGAAAACCATTTTTATTGTGCTGTACAGTCTTCCCTAAAGTGGACGGTGCCATTCACTTCTGCCTGTTTTACTTCTTTTTGCCCCCTAGAGTCCTGTTACCTGTACTGCAGCACAAAGCAAAGAAGGGTCCTCCTCGCCAGGCCAAATATGCCATCCACTGTATCCATGCCATGTTCTCCAACAGAGACACACACTTTGCACAGATATTTGAGGTAAGATTATTAAGAATAGTCTTAGTGTCTTAAAAATATCTGGAACAATGTTTTTGTAATTTTGCTGTTCCTCTGATATGACTTTCCTTCTTGGCTAATATGACCTTCACATATTCACTTCTTTTTACCTGGATGCCTGACATTCTTACCAATTGCTTTCTATCTGCCATAGCCTCTGCATAAGAGTCTAGACACAGACAACATGGAACAGCTCATCACCCCTTTAACGACCCTGGGACACCTGGCCATGCTGGCCCCGGAACAGTTTGCAGCTCCGCTCAAATCTTTAGTGGCCAATTTCATCGTTAAAGACCTGCTAATGAACGACCGGGTAAATTATAGCATTGTTGATTACGGTTTCTGTAATAAAGCCTGAATTTTGATGAGACGAGACAGCAATCAGTGTGATGCACTGCATAGAAATGCACGTTTTAAAATATTTCCTTCTGGTGAAGTAGTGCAAAAAAATAACACACAAAATGAACTCCGATACTAGGTGTAGATACTTGATAAACGCCTCTGGATTGCTTCAGTGTAACATGCATTTTGAATCTAATGTGTTTTTCTTTTTACTTTATTTTAAATAAACAATTGTATTTTTGTCCATTTACAGGATAATCATACATTTATATATATATATATATATATATATATATATATATATATATATATATATATATATACACACATACATACATACATACATATATATATATATATATATATATATATATATACACACATACATACATACATATATATATATATATATATTTAATATTGATATATTACAATTTTAAATATTTGGTTTTTAATTTATTATACTTTAAATCATAATTTATTTCTGTGATGCAAAGCTAAATTTTCAGTATCATTACTCCAGTCTTCAGTGTCACATGATCCTTCAGAAATCATTCTAATATAATGATTTATTATGAGTGTTGGAAACAGTTCTGCTGCCTAATATATTTGATGAATAAAAGGTTCAGAAGAACTGCATTTACTCAAAATAAAAACATATTTTCCAAATAATATAAATCTCCTTTACTATAAATAAATTTTTTATCAATTTAACACATTCTTGCTGAATAAAATTATTGATTTATTTAAAAAAAAGAAAGAAAATAAATGACTGACCCCAAATTACTGACCAGTAGTGTATATTGTTGTTACAAAAGACTTCTATTTTTAAAACATTTGCTTTACTTTTTATTCATTAAAGTATTATAAAAAAGTATCACAGGTTATGAAAAAATATTAAGCAGCAGAACTGTTTCCAAGTTTGAAAATGAATCATCATATTAGAATGATTTCTGACGGATCATGTGACACTGAAGACTGGAGATACTGATAATGATACTGAATGATACTGAAAATTCAGCTTTGCATCACAGGAATAAATGATAATTTAAAGTATAATAAATTAAAAAACAATTATTTAAAATGTTAATAATATATCACAATATTACATTTATTTTCTGTATTTTTGATCAAATATATGCAGGCTTGATGAGCGCACAGATAATTATTTTTATACAGTTTGTACTTTTTATTTGTTAAAATACATTTTGGGCTTAAATATGTTACTGTTCAGTTGTATAATGTTTAAATGTAATACAACAATATATTCCAAACTATAAATGCCAAAAATAATAGAATATTTATATGGTTAAAATAATGTTCAAAATATAATTTAAAAAACTATTAAATATTAATATATGTTTATAAAGCCTCAAAGAAAATATTTTAGTTTTAGTAACTTCAGTATAATAATAACTTTGCGTGTGAGGTCAGAATGAACTTGTACTATTAATTACTTTCTAATAACAAAAACATTAGACTTTAATTTGTTAATCACAATTATTTTTATAACAATGAATCATCAGCCAAGGTTCTGTGATCGTGACAGCACTGCTGATAATGAATAACATAGCTGGTCGAGGGAACAGAATTAAATATGCATGTGTTGTTTATTTGCCTGTACCATGAACTAATTTAGACTTATTGAATTAATGTGATTTTATGGGTATGTGCTTGCTTAAGGCCTAATTCAACCCAGTATAATTATGAGAGTAAATAGCTGTGAAAGTTCAGAACGTATCAAACAGATGAGATCCCGTTTACTGATCTCCATTTGATTGACCTTGTGAGCACAGCCTTATTTCACTTTGCAGTGGTTTTAAATCAAGTTGTGTGCTTTAATACACATAGACGTGTGACACATCATTTGTCTCCTTGCCTCTATTACAAGAAATGTGCTTATTTTTAGTTGTAACCTTGTTAGCAAACTTTCAGACCGAGCAATAAAGGATTTTCCTCACTCTCGGGTTTTTGAGGCATCTGATACTGATCTAGATTTTTTGTTTGCTGCAAAGATTCCTGGCAAGAAAACCACCAAGCTGTGGGTCCCAGATGATGAAGTCTCTCCTGAAACATTGGCTAAGGTGAGACGCTCAGTAAATAAATCACTACTTCAGTTAAGATTTGTCTTTTGCCATTTATTATTCATTTTTATTGAAGAAAGTACCAAAGTTATTCACATCTCAGCCTGTATTGCATTGATTCCCAACAGATATGGCTAGACAGCTCCTTTTTTACATTGTACATAAATGACACCTGAACTTGCAGTCACAGGAGATGATACTGTGATGAGTAAAGTATGAGTTCAATGTTCCTCTGTCTCTGTGTGTTTCAGATTCAGGGTCTGAAATTAATGGTCAGGTGGCTGCTTGGCGTGAAGAACAATCAGAGTAAATCTGGCAACTCCACTCTGAGAATGCTGACGGCTATCCTGAGCAGCGATGGCGATCTGACGGAGCAGGGCAAGATGGGGTGAGTTAGACTGGGGAAACCCAGCCTGATCTGCCAGCGATTTGATTTTAGTCTGGAAACATGTACATTCATTTCTTCTGCTTGTGTTACACTTTTGCGGGAACCAATCACAGACTGGCTTATCCACCTGACGCGCTATTGGCGAGTTTAACACAATGACAGATAAAGAAGAGAAGGGTCGGTGCTTGTTGATCATGCATCTTGTGGTCTGATTGGGCGGAGGACTATCCAATTGCAAATGGAGTCATTCAAATAATGCTCGTTTATCACGCCTCCTGTGCAGTAGAAAATACAGAGCAGACTCCCCAGACCAATGTTCAATTTTAAATTAAGGTTTGGTCTGGTGATAGCCAGACAAGGGGTGAGTTGCACTTTGAGCAAGTCAAGCACTTTAAATGCATAGTTCCAAACCCTGAAACCCCCCAATCCTGAGCTGTGATCTAAAATAAAATAAATATATAGGTCAACTTCATGATTTAAGAACCCTCAATTACAGAGCATTTGCATCTGACAAATAAGCACTCCCGTTAGTAAAGATTTTTAGCTGTTTTTTGGAAGAAGTCTTATGCTTACCTAGTCTGCATTTATTTGATCAAAAGTACAGTGATATTGTGAAATTATTCGAATTTAAAATAATAACTGTTTTCCATTTTGATATATTTTAAAATGCTTTGTATTCGTGATCTTCAGTGGCACATGATCCTTCTGATCTCATTTTGGGGTCAAGAAACTTTTCCTATCAATGCTGAAAGCAGTTATGATGTTTAATATTTATATGGAACCCACTATGTTTTTCAGCTTTCTTTGGTGAATTCAAAAACAGCATGTTGAACTTGTACATTATACATTCCTTTGCTGATCAGTTGAATGTGTCCTTGCAGAATAAAAGTTGTAAAGTTTTCTTGAAAACATTCTTACTGGTACAAAACATTTTAACAGTAATGTATGATTAAATCAAAATGGAGAATTTATAGTTTTGTTTAGAATTTAATGTATAGTTTTTACATGCAGTATTTAATATTTATTTTAATTATCAAAAAAAAAAAAAGAAAGTCACACATCGTTTCCCCTCCCCATGTGCTGTGCAGTAATAGATGGAAATGATAATTTTTATTATAATATTATAATTGGAAACTCAACCATCACAATACATTAATTGATTCAACACTTTTGCTGGAAAATGATGGCATACATGGCGGAACGTTACTGATGCTTTTATTTGTGTTGATATGAGAGTGATTTTATGCGCTGACTTTCTGTGTGTGGGTGTACAGGAAGCCGGACATGTCTCGTCTGCGGCTGGCAGCCGGCTGTGCGATTCTTCGTCTTGCTCAGGAGCCGTGTTACCATGAGATCATCACCCTGGAGCAGTACCAGCTCTGCGCCCTCGTCATCAATGTAAGACCCATCACCAGCTCCTTATCTGACTGCATATGGGCCTGATAGACTTCTCTTTTATCTTAATGTCAAAAAAAGATCATAACATTGTTTTAATGGCTTACTCTCTCTGACTAACAGGCTTGTTAGTTTTGTAGTGATTCACTGTATTCCTGGTCACCCATCACGCTCTGAAATGTTATCTGATGTGTTTTTTATGACCAACCATATACTGTAAAAAATATGGACATAGTGTCTGTGACGTCACCTATAGGATCCCGATAGGCTGTTCTGAAGCGTAAAGTAGAGACGAGCTGGCCATTGCCATCTTGCTAGCGTCATTGTGTGCCCCTCCCGCATAACAGAAAATGGGCAAAGAGGTGGGGTGTGGGCGGAGCTTATGTGACGCAATGACTATAGACGGTGGATAAATGGCTATCCACCTGTCAATCAAAGTAACCACACCCTTAATTATGCAGAACTTTAAATAAAAAAAATTCACCCCCCTCAGAGTTGTCATGAAAGGCAGAATTTGCAGAATACACCAAAACCACAATTTGTACCAGGCTGTAAACATGTTTTTTTTCCTGCTGTAAAGCTGGGAATTTTAACATGGGGCTCAATAAGATTTCTGCTCCCTTTTGGAGCCTGTCCCTAGTGGTCAGTTTAGGAATTGCAGTTTACATTAATTCCGTATTGGCTTCAAGAGAGATCGCGGGAGGTTGCCGCTTGTGACCAACATATCTTTGAGGAAGACTTTCTAGGGGTCACGTAACTGTTGGCTGCAAACCAACCATTAAAATCATCAGCATCAATGCCCATGATTAAATCTCTTAAAAATAATGCCTTTCTTATTGCAGATGGATAGAATAGAGGACTATTTCAGAGTGCAACTGGATGTTTATGCAGAAAAAAAACTGTTAGAACTAATTGAACTAATTGGATTGTTAAAAGAGGGTGTTTCATATTAAAATGGAGCCAGATGAAATTAGGACTGTGCAATTAATCGAACTCGTAATAAAATCACGATTTGAGCATGTGGGATTTCTGAATCGCTTTATATCACGATTTTTTCCGTGCTCCTGGCTCCAACCTCCCAGTATGCTGTCCGAACCAATCAGAATGCAGCGCGCCTAAATTGAGCGCGAGAACGAAACAGACCGAGCATAACATATGAAATAAAAAAAAATATTATAGGCTAATATTTGAACAAAGCCTAATTAAATAGGCTACGTTTTCTTCAACCCATGGCCGACGAAGTCATCGCATTCTGATGGACATTTTCCTTTATGGCAGCGGATATAACTCAAAATATATATATGTGCAAGACATCATTTTAAACTATAAACTGTCTACTTTTATTTGTGTACACTCACAAAGGTTGTTGATTCAGAGAAAGGATTATTTTGCATGCACTCACTCCAAAGGCTGTCTTCATAAATGTATTTTGTTTCTAAATTCAGTTCATATTTCTAATAAATGAAATTCAAAGCCAAAATAACAAAAAAGAAAAAAAGTTGCATGAGTTACCACCATGCAAATTCAAATATTTTGTTCTTTTAATTTTAATTAATGCATGGATAACACGACTGTCCTTCCATTAATAATAATGGCTATTGTGGTGCTGGGATATACACAAGCTTACCAATTTTGGAGACTTAAGTCTGGGTTGTTTTTTTTGTTCCTGTTGTTTTGATTACCCCCATTAATCAGTGATGCACGGGTTGATCCAAGACGCGGTCACCTGCAGTTACGAGTCATCCCAAAATATTTTTAATGGTATTCGGGTCGCGGTTGGTCGGGTCGTTTGAAATAAAGATGCCAATTAAACCGTTGTAATTTATATAATAGCCGCAATTAATATACTAGATGCAATTTACTATAAAAATCCGTTTTAAAATTCCGTTTCAATTTACAATAAAAATCCATTGGCAAGGAGAATCCTCTGCGTTCCAGCATCAAGTGCATCCAGTGAGCACACATTCAGCTCCGCAGGTCGAGTCAGAAGCGAGAATTAAACCGGCTCAACCCAGGGAAGGCTGATTCAATATTATTTCTGCACAGCACGAGGAAAGCTAAGAATAAGTAGACTAATATTCTGTTTTAGGCCACCAATGGCACCTTGTAGCCTTTTTAACCCCTTTCCTACATTGTTGCAGCCATTTAAATAGTTCAGTTTTGTTTTTAATGTCAAAGCAGTTATATTTTGTTTCTTTTCTTTATTAAGTTAATTTTTAGTTTGTTAAAATCAAATTTTCATTTTTTTACGTGACGGCCGACAGTGAGTTAACCGCATGTCATCTCAATGTTAGTTAATTTAGCCTAGGCTACTATTACCACCACAGTAAAAGGCATTTTTGACGAGCTGAGGCAAGCCGATGCTGCTCGCAACGGCGCTCACAAACGAAACGAGCTAAACAATCTAAACAAATAAAATAAAAAAAGAACATGCAGGTCTTACACCTCCACAAAATGAATATAAATCCGATCTTCAATACCTGCGGTATATGCTCATTTAACGGAGTTCACATCAATGAAAGCAAAAGATTCATGATGCATTTTATTCAGCAGCTCATTTCAAATGCAAAGACCGCAATATAAGACAGAGAGAGAGTGACCTACGCGCACTGGTAAGATCATTTAGTCTCATTCATTTTTATTGAAGATTGTGTTTTTGAGCATCTAAGACTTATTTTAAGTTTCATTTACGGCCATTTGCATTGGCTTTATGTATTTGCAGCGACGCCTGTTGCAGTAGCAAATGTAATTTTTAAATATATTTATGTATTTATTTAGCCATTTGTCTGTTCTAGAGACGTGTTAACTTTTAGATAAAGCTCTAATTGGTTTCCTTTGGAAATATGTTTCAAATTCACACAGAATGCATTTATAACTGTAAAGCATGTCTGTTTGTGTCAAAATCGTGATTAAAAACCGAAATAAAATAAAAATATATCTAGAAATCATGTTTTTTTTTTTTTCATATCACACGACCCTAGATCAAATGTATGTTTGACCAAAACCAATGCTTAAACAGGCTGTGCAGGCTGTCGGATAATGTTTACTGAAAGCCAAAAAAATGACATTCGAAGGAAAATAAAGTGATTTCAGCGGAAGAAACTGATCAGTCTTTCCCAGCAAGTGTAAATATATGCCTTAATCTGGTGGTGGCACTTAAGCCTAGGTCACTTTGAGTGTGTTTTTCTAAACCGTTGATTTAAAAGCATCAGCTAATTCACTCATTAGGAACTAATGAGTCCTCTTGTCTTTCTCAGGACGAGTGCTACCAGGTGCGACAGGCCTTTGCCCAGAAGCTACACAAAGGACTGTGCAGATTGCGTCTGCCGCTGGAGTACCTGGCAGTGTTCACGTTGTGTGCCAAAGACCCAGTGAAAGAGCGCAGGGCGCACGCCCGTCAGTGCCTGGTCAAAAACATCAACTTGCGCAGGGAGTACCTGAAACAGCATGCGGCAGTCAGCGGTAAGGAGTGTCTGTCTAAATCCTGCTCTTAAGGCAAGGGCTAGAATTGAGAACCGATTCTTATTCAGTATAACTTATGCTTTTTAATTAAAAGATGCTGCAAGTGAATGGTTTCTCTAATGTTGATGGCGTTGACAACACAGCTTTCTTTTATGTTGCAACAACAAACATACTGCAACACTAGTCAGTCATTTTTTCAAACAAAGGACTCTTCTGAGTTTTTTATTTATTTATGAATCTGCACAAAAGATGAATTTCTGTCCAGCTTGAGATATCTGCATTTCTCTTTTGCTTTTACAGTCCAATATGATTCTCAAAATAATTTTTACTTCAGATGTTTAGTAGTATAATTAGTAGTAATAAACCGGTTTTGATTTACGTGTACTGTTTATTGTAAGTTGTCAATTTGTATAGACTTAATAAATACAAAAAATCCATACAAAAAAATGTCTCATTAAACTGGAAATCCTTAGGCACTACACAATTCATTTAGATTTGATTCCGGTAATCACCATGCCATTCTAAATTGATTCCCAATTCATCTTAATATTTTCAGCAACATCAATTATTAATAATTTATGTAAAAGTGACTTTTTTGGGGAGTTCATCCACAGTCCTTCCAAAGAGAATTGCAATGAATCCATCGATTTGTTTAGTTATGAACGGTTTGAGGTGAGGGTGAAGGGAATCAGAAGCCGAATAAAATTCCCTATTAAAGGGGCTTATTAGTTAATATTCTGCTTCCAGTGAAATCTTTAGATACTCAGCTGAACTGTTCATCGGGGTCATTATGCAGAAGACACTATTGTTATGTCTGTCCTGTAAGGTGGATTTGCTTTTGTTGGATCTGTTGTTTTTGAAATAAATCCATTTCACCTCAGCATTTTCGTTTTGATTTGTTGGTTTAGACCCTTGGAGAATGTGAACGTTTTCCACTTGTAAATCATATTCATGAACCACAGTGCAAACACATGCTATTGTAAAATATTGTGGGTCCTGTAAAGTGGCCAGGATTTTATAATACTCATATTATTATAATGTGTGTGTGTGTGTGTCTGTTCTGCAGAGAAGCTGATATCGCTCCTGCCGGAGTACGTGGTGCCATATGCAATTCACCTTTTGGTCCACGACCCAGACTATGTGAAAGTCCAGGACATTGAGCAGCTCAAGGACATCAAAGAGTAAGTCCACACGAGCTCCACCAGCTTCTACCAGAGAATGTTTATCTGTTCATTAGGTTGTCATTTCAAACTCTGAAAATGTCAGATGCGTAATTTTATGAGATATTCATTACCAATATGTTGCCCTTCAAATTTTTATAAACAGTGGAGAAAATGTGCAGCTTGTTAGATGTTTGGCTTGCTGCCGAAAACACTGATAAATGGTGTTCCAGAGTTGCCATCTGCCTTTAATCTTGAAAATTATGTTTCTCTCTCCCTTCCTCTCTCTTTCATATCTTCCCTTTTCCTTCAGGGCTTTATGGTTTGTTTTGGAAATCCTAATGGCCAAAAATGAAAACAACAGCCATGCGTTTATCAGGAAAATGGTGGAAAACATAAAACAGACAAAAGATGGACAGTGTCCGGATGATCCCAAGATTAATGAGGTCCGTCTTTTTTCAGGGATGCTTTGCTTTTCTTATGTGGCTATTTAGATGTTCTAACAGGGAAAGAAAACCTTGGAAATGTATTGGACATATCAAGGAATTTTAAATGTAAATGATTTTCAGAACTGGACATTCATGAAGTCGTAATGAATATTTTCCTAAGACATTTCTACACTGAGAATAATCATCTACTGGAAAACATACATCATTTTTTTATATCAAGAATGCAATAAATTGATGACACTTTTTTTAATTCTAAAAAAAAAAAAGGTTTCTAAAAAATAATTAGCACTGTTGAATTGTTTTCAACATAAATCATCACATTAGAATGATTTCTGAAGGATCATGTGACACTGAAGACTGGAGTAATTATGCTGAAAATTCAGCTTTAACATCAGTGGAATAAATAACATATAAAAAGACATTTTAAATTAAAATATAGAATTTCACAATATTACTGTATTTACTGTAATTTTAAATAATTAGAGCCTTTTTTTGAGAAAAAATAAAATAAATCTTATCGACCCCAAAGTTCTGAAAGGTAAACGTAGGTCTGGAAGTCATTTACATTGTTAAAAAATGTGGGATCCTTTATTTTTAATTTACAGTACTTTGTACTGCTGTTGATGGTGATATGAACACAATCTTATCATAATGAGTCATTTTATTTCATGATAGTTATGTAACAATACAGTTATTTTTTGTTTAAAAAAGTTTTTATGATTGAAATTTCATAATTGCATCACCAATTGGACTAAAAAGAACTGTTTAGTACTTCATGACCGCTCTCAAAAACAGTGTCTCAGATAGTGCATGCATACACTGAATTGAGTTCCATTTTGCACTTTATTGCACTTCAACAGTTTGAAATCACTTTTTTTTTTTACTGCACTGCTAAAAGACACATGCCAATGATAAACTTTCATGACACCGCAGCATAACATCGTCCCATAAATGTAACTGCTATAATTGACAGAAAACATAGCCGGTTTTGTCTATCGATATATCGCCCATGCCTATATAAATGTTTTTATTTACTATGTACTCAATTCTCTCTCTTTTTTCTCTCCAGAAACTGTACACGGTGTGTGATGTAGCCATGAACATAGTCATCTCCAAGAGCACCACATACAGTCTAGAGTCGCCTAAAGATCCTGTACTGCCTGCACGCTACTTCACACAACCGGACAAGGTGCTGAACTTCTATTGAACTGGTGTCTTTCTATTGAACTGCTGCAGGACATAGTTGTAGAAATATAAGGGATTTTTTAGGGGGGATTATGGGAATTTTTAGCTGGAAAAGGGGCGGGAAAGTGGATGTAGAGAGGGCACCAATTTGGGATTGTGACTGGATTTGAACCCATGTCTCCCATAAACAGCAGCTCTTTATTTATGTATCATAATTATCATGAAATTTAGGAAATCTTAGAGTAATTTAAATGTCTGCAGTGTATATACAATTTTCTTGTTGAGCTCAGCCCTAAAAAAATAATTTTCTTTTTTGAGTGCAATCTAAAAAAAAAACCCCACAAATAAACCCTTAGCATCTTTATCTAGTCAGAATCCATCAATATTGATTGGTCAGCAGGCGCAAAAGGCCTGCTGCTGATACAAACTTTAATTCAGTTTGCAGGTTAAATCAATTCAAATCTGCTCAAATTCATTATTCTCCTATCTTTCAATGTTCTTGCTGCCTTTCAGAATTTCAGTAACACGAAAAACTATCTGCCCCCCGAGATGAAGTCGTTCTTCACCCCAGGAAAGGTACATATTTGCCTTCTATTCTGTGTTTTTAACCTACTTCAGTCCAATAGGACTATGAGATTGACTGATTCTCTCCGCAGCCTAAGGCAGCAAATGTGCTGGGTGCCGTGAACAAGCCCCTGTCCGCCACAGGAAAACTGCAGACCAAACTCTCACGCATGGAGACCATCAGCAATGCCAGCAGTAACTCCAACCCCAGCTCCCCCGGCCGCAGTAAAGGACGGTTAGTGTCACAAACACGCATACATGTGAGCTAATTGTATTTGTGTTGAGGAGGAAGATATGGCTGTGTGTCTACCAAAACATTTTTGTTGTTTTTTTTTCATATAGAAACAAGCTGTGAAATTAGAAACTTGTAAAACTTCTGCGGATATACAGTTTCATAGCAAGCAAAGCATCTAAGCAAAGCATGCACAGCCTAAGGCAGCATTTGGGTCTATGAAAGATCCTTTCTACAAGAGTTGGGAAGTCTCATTCATTTTAACAGTTTATTCGGATGTATGTTTTTGATGAGCCAATTCAAGAACTTTTCTCCAGTTTATGTTTATATGCAAATTGGACAACAGTAGTTACACATTATTTTTTTGTAGTAAACAATAGTGTTGTCAAAAGTACCGACCGCGATAGCAACTGAAATTTTAAAAATGTGACGCTTTGTGCGTTGTTGAGCGGAATCGTAAACACCTCTGACTGGCCAGATTGTGCTCACACACTCCTCAAATATGTCTGTGATTGGCTACTACGATCAGCGCGTCGCAAACATGTTGTAAAAATACATCAATAATGCTTTTCACGGAGCGCTTGCGCACATACACACAGTGTGTTTGAATGAATACCGGTCCGCTGGTTGACATCTGCTTGCGATTACAGCTCAACAGCGCTCGAAGAGTCACATTTCATTACCAATTTGGTATCGCGGTCGGTACTTTTGACAACACTAGTAAACAATTTTCGGTTCAAATATACTGTTCATCCCCACGCTTTTCAGTAGTTATATAATATTCTACCTTATATTCAACAAGAGTACAAATGCTTTTGCAGTTTGCTTAAAGAAATTAACAACCAATGTAAAATCAGTTTCTTCATAATCTGACCTCACTATAGGAAAAACACCATATCATGGCTAGAGATGACTTCTGCTCTAAATGCAAGAGATTTGGCTTGCGAATTTGAAAATGTGTAGTTTAGCACATCCCTAAAAACTACATATTTGTTGCATGATCTGTTCAGTAGCATAAATTTGTTCCAGATGTCCTGTAAAACCAATGGTGGTGCACATAAATACACAAGCATTATAAATAATGTGACACAATCCCTCTCCTAAAACTGTAATATTTTAATAAACTGTCTGCAGTTTGATCTCAAGCCTCATCTGAATCCATTTTTAGATGTTAACACACATTTTCATACTGCAAACGCTGGCTGTGGTATTAACATCCTGCTGTGGACTAAACAAGCTCTATTGAGGTCACGGTGCGTGGCAATCATACTGCCTTTCAACAGCCACACGAGTGAAAGAAGGCAGGGTAGGCGTGCAGTGGCTGTCTCCAAGTCACTCGCTTATTGAATAGGTGTCATTGAGATTGTTTTGAATGGAGTTTTATGGATCTGCGTCATGAAGGCACAATAATTGCTGTTTCCTTTTACCTGGGCCACACTGAAAGAGCACTCTGTACTGCTCAATGGCATTGAGATGACTCATGCCGTTCCTCGATTTAGGCCAAACTCGTAGGTGTCTTTATAATGTGACCAAGACAAACAGATGAGAAATGCCTTGAAGCTTGTTTTAGTTTTCTTGAGTCTTTAAATATTGTTGTCTTGGTAGCTCATGGCCTTTTACACGATTTATAAAAATGAGTAACCACATGCACATTTCTTTTCGTACCTCAGACTGGACTCTGCTGATGTGGACCACAGTGAGAATGAAGACATTTCAATGAAGAGCCCATCTGAGACGGAAAAGCCCAGCAGGGGGCGCAAGCGAGGCGCTGCAGCCAGCCAAGACGACAAGGGCCAGGATTCCAAACCCAAGCGTGGCCGGAAGAAAGCAGCCAACACGAGCACTGATGATGTTGAGGACCAGTGGGGTGAGGACAGCAGCTTGGCAGAGGCGTCCATGGAGATTGAAGATGAACAGAACAGCCCACCTAAGAGGGGGCGGCGAGGACGGCCCCCCAAATCTGCAGCCGCAAAGGACGAGGCACCCAGCAAGGGCAGGAGGGGTCGCAGGAAGGCTGCTCCACCTGTGGATGAGGAGAATGAGGAAGAGCAGCAAGAGGAAGAGGAGGAAGAAGAGGATGACGCAGGCAGTGAGAATATGGAGGTGAAGCCCAAAGGCAGACGAGGACGGAAACCAAGGTGTGTGGCTGTCTGTATGCACTTCTATTCTTCTTCATATTTTTATTATTGTTATTTTTTATATGCTAAACAAGTGTCACAATTGTCATCATCAGAAGAAGACATGATTAAATTGAGAATTCAACGAGAATTGAAAATTATATAGCCATTATATAGCCTTCAACCTAATAGGGTGTAATTTTTTTATTGGTTGCTCCATGAATGGCACCAAGCAATCGGCGTTGGTGCGGCGAAAAAAAAATTTTTGTATGCGAAATCGTTGGAGCAGTGTAATTCAGCCGATGAACGATAGCAATGTTAACATGCCAATCAGACTCAATCCTGCTGTAACGAACTCGAGGAAGTGACTGTCAAGCACACGCTTAGATTATACAGAACGATTTTGTACTTATCTATATAGTTTTCATTCTTGGTATGAACAGGACTTTACTTGCACCTTATGTACTTGTTAGAATTGGCAAGGCATATCAAGTTTGTATGTATAGCGCATATCGTACACCACTTTATTTTATTAATATTTTTTAATTTTATATTTAGTTATGCTTTCAATGGCAGCACAACATCAATGATAGGCTAAGTGTCTGCCTCCTGTGAGAGAAAATGAGCTCTTCATACCTTTTACAACAAGTGTAATTTGCTTTGGAAATTCAGGAGAAGACATAAAGACATTAAACAAGAGAGTCTCTCTCCACCTATTTATGATTTGATGCATCTTTTTGGGGAATTATTAAACAAATGTTTTTTTATTTAATTTTCTTATATTATTTAGGTTACCATTTATTTACTGATTTGTATAATTGTTTTTACAGTCTATTTTTTGAAAATGTTCTCATTGCAACTCATTTTGCCTTCACGGTTCACATATACTTACTGGCCACTTACACCTAGCTTTAAATGAAGACTAACCAGACCAGGTTTTTTTTTTCTTTTTCTTTCTTTTTTCCAATCTTCTATTGTCCAATTTTGGTGAGCATGTGTGAATTGTAGCCTCAGTTTTCTGTTCTTAGCTGACAGGAGTGGCACTGGTGTGTTTTCTGCTGCTGTAGCCCGGTAAGGTTTGGCGTGTTGTGCGTTCAGAGATGCTCTTCTGCAGACCTCGGTTGTTACAAGTGGTTATTTGGGTTACTGTTGCCTCTCTATCAGGTCAAACCAGTCTGGACTGGCCATTCTCCTCTGACCTCTGGAATCAAAAAGGAATTGCATGAAAATCCCAGCAGAATCGCAGTTTCTGAAATACTCAGACCAGTCCGTCTGGTCCCAACAACCATTGTTTAAAGTCACTTAAAGTTCACACTTGTCATGTTTGGCTCGATTAAAACGAACCCTGGTGCGATTGCTCAGTTAGTGTGGTTCATTTGAACATACCGGTATGTGAACGCTGCCATCCGAACCCTGGTACCTGTCAAAGTGGCCACGCCCTTAATTATGCAGAACTTTAAGACTTGTAATGTAATGTAAACAAACTTAGTTATAAAAAAATCCACCCCCCTCACAATAAGCTGTATAGACCAAAACCACAAATTGTACCAGGCTGTAAATATATATATTTTTTCCGCTGTAAAGTTGGGCATTTTAACATGGAGCTCAATGAGATTCTGCTCCCTTCTGGAGCTTATCCCTAGTGGCCAGTCGATGAATTGCAGTTTAAGTCACTTACGTATTTGCTTCAGCAGAAACTGCGGGAGGTTGCCGCTTGGTTTTAACATGTTTAAATTTTATATATATATATATATATATATATATATATATATATATATATATATATATATATATATATATATATATATATATATAAATAATTTATTTTATTTATTTTTTTGCAGGGTGGAGGTATCAGAGGCCGCCAACGATTCTGTGGAATCCACACCTCAGAAAAGGAGAGGACGACCTCCAAAGTCACAGACAGCAGCAAGGAAAGCCAGGTACACAGACCCATGTTGTTAAAAGCTAAGTCTACACATTCGTCTAGGTCCGTTTCATGGGTTTTATTTGACTCATACAATCTGTTTCAGTGGTGGGAGATCAAGAGCTGCTGCCAACCAGGAAGAGGATTCTGAAGAGGAGATGGACACTGCCCAACAGAGTGAAGAGGAAGAGGATGAGTCAGTTGACTCTTCACCTAAAGTGAGTTTCCTTCCCTCTGAATTCCCATGGTTGTGGAAAGTGGAAAGTTTTTAAATCAATTATCTGATTTTTAAAAAATGGTATCTCGTCAAGAACGATAACAAACATCTTAAAAGACTATCCTTAAAACACTTAGGATGATCTTCTTGGAATTATCTTAGGTTTGGAGACTTTGGAGAAAGCAGATTTGTACTAGAAATATAATTCTTTAAATATATAAATTCCACATTGAAATCTGCTCTAGAAATCTCTTATGATTTAAATATTAATTCAGTGTAATAAATAAAATGCTCCAGTAATGTTTATCCAGTAATCACGGATGACCTGAAATTTCATTGGAATTAATTGTTCAGAAACATTGAAACTGTTGAGAATATGTACTAATGACATGTTTTATAGGTGCGACGGAAGGTTGGAAGAAGGGACCGAAGATGAGTGCTTACAGAGACAAAATGCACCATTGATTGGAGATTGCTATACTTAAGGAAAAAGTCCCAAAAAGAAGAGTGAACTGGTGGAAAGTTTGGACTTTTTGGAGCCATGCATCTGCTTCAGCTGTATTTTGCCGTCTTTTTCTGCCGTATGCTTCTGCCCCACCTATCCACCATGACTCGTGGTTCGTTTTCCATTGTTATGTGTGCCGAACATGTGATCTTAATCTTATGAGAAACAAAGTGTAAATAGTTTTTGGGCTCTTACTTCCCCCCACCCAAGGTTAGGGAGGCAACGTGTATAGCTTTTACCTCCAGCTTTAAATATATTGCACCAGCTGATCTGTCCAAGTAAAGGAAAAAAAAATCTGAACAACTTTTAGCAGTACTGTATTTGTCCTGTGTGTCTTCTGTATATCATTATGTACTGTGCTACACAAATAACCATTTTGTAGTTCCCTTTTTTTTAAATTTGTTCGTCATTTTATTCTTTCCTTTTTTAACCCTACTCATTTGTGTAATTCTTGTGTGCATATGGTTGTGCATGTGCAAATGTGCCTCTGCAGATAAAAGAAACACTGGTCTGATGATATTCATGTATTTGTTACATTTTACAGCCCAGTATTGATTTTATCAGTGTTTGAAACAGGGAGGAGAAGGTACAGAGCATTGGTTTTAATATTGGCCGTGTTGGGAAACAATTGAAGATTCTTCCCCCACAACCAAAATCAGTTTTTCAGTCTGCTGAACCAATAAAATATTCTGTATAAATAACTTGCGTATTTGTTTATTGCAGTGTTAATTTAGGAAGGGTTTTTTTAAATGGCTACAAACATCAAAATGAGGAATCAACTTTTCTTACATATTATGCTTTCATTTATATGCTATTAATACTGTGGAAAATATTTATACTTTTAGATTTAGACTCGGATGCAAAACTATGGCTGTCAATGGAATAAATTAATGGCGATGTCATGTTTTGACCAGTCTTTAAAAACAACTATATTAGGACCTAAACTAACACATGATAACTTTGTCTTTATTATAAGCAGGTGAGACAGTTTTGTGGTCTGTCTTTAAATGCTTAAATATAAGCATTAAAATAAAGCTCTTTATAGAGGGATGAATTCTGATTCTGCATCATTCCAGTGCTTTTAAACTATTCAAACAGTGTAAAATACAAAAGAGAACTCGCTTTGTCTCTGTTGTAACATGCAAACACCGGTCCAGAAGATCATTTTTTATTTTAATTTGTGATTGAGGTGATTCAAATAAATGAACACATCATAAAGTCAAACGGAATCTACAGGTACTTTAGTTCAGCCACTGAAAGGTAGGCCATTGCCTCTTATGAAATAAATTATTTGAAATACAGGCAAAAGCTGTTTAAATCCAACTGAAATACATCGTCAGATGATATGATTTACTGTATATAAACCCTGTGCTTTCAATGGCCAATTTGCAGTTTTGTGAGCATTTGGTTAAAAGTTAACAGAACATGATTTTTTAAGAGGTAGTATAAATTGGTTTCCATGAATCCTCTGGGTCCACCTGACCTGCTGCTGTAGCATTTTCTTAAAAATTTTTGCTGTTTAACTTGTTTATTTACACCATTAGTCTTTTGTTTCGCATAACACGGTGTTGTAAAAGTCTGAATCATCCTTAAGTAAATGAAAATCCTCCTTAGCCTCAATCGTTTGCCATGTGTTTGTGTTTTGGGGTCACGTGACTGTGTTGACCAATCAGAGTCGTGGATGTTACGCCGCGCACTAGTCCTGTGTTCCCTGTGTGTTCCCTGCACTCATTAAATTCACTCATCCGTCTATTGGTCTAGTAACAGGGAATATCCGATTCATTTAAGCGAGTCGATTCGTTCGGACGGTTTGCCGAAATGATTCCATTCGTCGATTCATCACAGTGTTGACATTTACAGATAAATGTTTCTGTGCATTAGTACGTTTTTGACTGGGCAGCTTAATAACTAGCTACTAGTAATTTAGTAGGCTATTTGTGCACTCCAGTTTTGTGTATATTGAAAAGTGTTTTCCCAAAGTTCTTGAGTAATATTATGCTGAAATTTGCATCAACGTCTATGGTCAGTCATCCATTGTATTCACTCACGATGTTATGTAACTTCAAGAAGATACTCTGTCTGTAGAAAAATTGGGAACTTTACGTGTAAAGTGTTTTCAAATTTTCCTTTGAGAATCGATTCAGCTAAATTGTTCAAAAGAACCGGTTCGTATGAACTATTCGTTCGCGAATCGGACATCACTCCAGACTAGGGGTCGAGTGTAGTGAGCATGTATTTATTAACACATCCCTAGTGTGCACCCTGAGCCGGTCGGTTGCACACAGTCTGTGTGGGGTGTCGATGTTTTATCGTTGAGTTTTACTTTCACGTAAATATAATGTCGCGAATTACAGGAACAGCCTCCCGTCTGTTCTGATGACTCTGCGACTGCAGCCCCGAGAGAGGAAAGGTAGGTTGATTCATAGGATGCATACGGCTCCGATTCCTGTGTTGCAAATATACATGGGATAAAACTTTCAACGGAAACAAATGCATTTGGTTTGTACCCTTCACGCTGAATGACAGTCTTGTTTTTCCGTATGAAGATAAACAAAACGCTAGTGTGTGAAATTGCATGTTTATTTAATGAAGAGTAACGTTACATCTCTGGAGAAGCTTTTACTGTTGGCGTTTAAACTTTAGTCATATACGTCAGGGATCAACATGATGATGTGTCCATCTCATAGTGTCATGATAATTACAGGAATGAATGAACTTCCTGATTTCCTGTTATTTAACTGACATACATTTTATATGTGCGCACGTGTTTATGTGATGTGCATCACACACACACACACACACACACACACACACACACACACAGGACGTCGGTTGCATAGATAGATTTCCACTGATTTTATATCAGGTTAATGATAGTTATTCCCTAACTCAATCCCTATCCCTAAACCTACCCATTCCAGTTACGTGCAAAACAATAGATTTAAATAAAAACATGTTTTGACCGAATTATAAGCCTTTTTAAGTAGTGAGGACCAGTCAAATGTCCTCAATAATCAGTTGTCATAATATTTTACTATAAGTGAGGACATTTGTGCCCTCACAAATATAGCCACACACACACACCATCACAGCAACACCAAATTGATGCATCAGGCATGTAACACATCTATGCACATATAAATGTGTGTATGTGTACATACAGTGTGATTTATGATTTTTCATTATATGCTTTTTATTATAAAAACGTAAAATATTATGATAGATAAAAATTATAATTATTCTTCTCTCATTAATTTAATTGATTAATAAATCAACAAGAAAAGACAACAAGAAAACATCAACAAGAAAAGTAACAGGGAATTTCCATAGTTTTTTATACCGTGGTATTACCATTGATGCCTAGTCATTCATTGTTTCATGTACTTTTTTTGATGGATTCCTACAGATCATTCAATGGAGAAATATATGTGGCATGCATTTTCATACTCAGGCTAGTATCTATACTCTGCTGTTTATTATCCTACTATTAATGCATAGACGCAGCTATTTAAGTTCTAATGCATCAGTAATGGGAAACTTGTATGGAGTAGTAAATCTATCAGTGTACACTGAACAATGAAACTCTTTATCGTCCATTCCATGTTTTCATTAGTATTGAGCCAGACCCGCTGTTTCTCTGTAAGAGAATAGTAGTCAGGCGGGTATTGCCTGTTTCTAAATTTAGATGCTGCTGTTCAGTATGCTCAAAACATCCAGCTTGCAGCTGCTTAACGCCTGTCGAGTTGAGCATTTTAATAAATTAAAGGGACAATCAGATGCAATGAGTCTTGTCAAGGCTGTGCTAGGTGATGACATTGTAACACTTCTCTTCCATCCTTCTGTCAGTGGGTGTGATCTTAAAATAGTTTCATAATGAGGGACCCTTAGAGTGCTCAACTATACAGAGCCAAGTGCAGGGTCCTAAGGGAGATGAAATTGTAATGCTCAAAACGTTAAGGCTTGAGAAAGTCACAGGAGCTATTTTGCTTTGATGGAGGTTTGATATTTTCCAAAGGTGTGTTGGAGCGACACCAGTTGACATCTTTCAGTTAGGTGACATTTAAGGTTGGCATCCACTATCTCTTTATTTGATGCAGTGTGTGCTGGACGACCTTTAATATTGCTTACTTGTTGACAAGATTCTCAAGGCCAGAGAGGCAGCACAAGTTTCAAATGACTGCTTCGAAAATGATTGTCGTGTGGATATTTTGACATGAAGAGAGTATTAATGCAGCCTTCTTGGCTAATTTTTAGTTTATTTTCAAAAATGGCTCTTTTAAGTGCCCCTATTATATATATGATTCGAAGATGCATCCAAGGTCAAATTGCTTTCATCTCATATATAATGCAGCATCACATTCACATCTTTACTCACAGTGTCTGAACCGGTTCAATCTAGGAATCGGTCTCTTCAAACCCCTCCTTTCTGAGAGCCTGCTCTACTCTGATTGACCAGTCTCTAAATGACCATTATAATCAAAGATTTACCAATGCCAAGCTTGTCACTGTGTCCATGGTAGTTATCGGATTGTTGCGATGTGGTTGCTAGGGTGTTCTGGGTGGTTGTCCAAAGTCAGATATGTATTTGGCCCCTTGTTAATGGGATGTGTGTGTGAGCGTGCATTACAAGTTCTGTGCATATGTTATGTGCCTAAATTGCACATGAATAGGAATTTGTTCTACTTTATTTGATGTCAATATTAATTGTCATTTCCAATCCAATTTACGTCCATAATATGATATATTTACTAACAAAGCGTAAATTCATTGAGGAAAAAATGAACAGTGACTGGCTTCCATCTGGAATTGATTGGACATTGAAAAGTTGACATTAAAGACCACATGCAAGTTTACTTAAATGGTGCCAAAAAACCCGGTAAGACAGGCCACATACAAACTTTACATTTTCAGGAGTGACAATCGCATGTGGCGCCTTTTAAAAAACCAAACAAAAAAAACCATAACAAATATTATAAATATCGCTTTTTTTATTGGTCACATTCACAGGTCAGAGTTCACCATTATCTTTGCATAATCTTGCATTTCTTATTAATTTGCCCCTTAAATCATATATATATATATATATATATATATATATATATATATATATATATGAGTGTGTGTCAAAGCTGTAATGAGAGACAGAGAGAATCCAATAACGAAAGATAACAAGTTTATTGTTAAACAAGACGGCAAGCGTCAACAATAAACAAGACTCTGATATCAGACAGATATCAGGGAGGCAGATTAATAGGAGCATGAAAAACAGGTTTTAATTTGGAAACATGAAACACGGGATGAATTCTCCCGTACGCGGGAGGTAGTTTGAGGCGGACTGTCACCGGGCTAAGAATCTTGGTGACAGTAAACGGGCCAATGAATTTAGGGGCTAGCTTATTACTCACGGAGTGGAGAGGAAGGTTCTTAGAAGAAAGCCACACTTTTCGACACACAATGTAGACGGGAGGCTTAGACCGGTGGCAATTGGCTTGGGCCTTGGTGCGTATACCCACCTGGAGCAGAGTCTCACAGGCTCTACTCCAAGTGTCTCGACACCTCTGGACAAAGGCGTGCGCGGAGGGGACCGCGACCTCGGATTCCAAACTGGGAAAGATAGGTGGCTGGTACCCTAAACTACATTCAAAAGGCGAAAGGCCCGTACCTGACACTGGTAATGAATTATTTGCGTACTCTATCCATGAGATGAGTTGACTCCAGGAGGAAGGATTCCTGGAGGCCAAACATCGTAACCCTCTCTCAAGGTCCTGGTTGGCCCGCTCAGTCTGGCCATTGCTCTGAGGATGAAACCCCGAAGACAAACTAACCGTCGCCCCTAATAATTTACAAAATTCTCGCCAAAATTTGGACACAAATTGGGGTTCCCTGTCGGAGACCACGTCCATCTGAAGGCCATGTAAAAGAAAGACGTGATCGACGACAGCTACCGCAGTCTCCTTGGCTGAAGGTAATTTGGACAAGGGAACAAAATGTACCATCTTCAAGAATCAGTCCACGACGATTAAAACAACCATCTTGCCCTGGGAAGGCGGGAGGGCGGTAATAAAATCTAGAGCAATATGGGACCAGGGTCTCGAAGGGACAGACAGCGGTTGAAGGAGCCCATCGGGAGAGCGGTTAGATGTCTTCCCCATGGCACAGACTGAATAGGCCAAAACAAAATCTCGGATGTCACAAGCCATACCGGGCCACCAGAATCGTTGTTTAACCAAAAATTTGGTTCTATTAACTCCTGGATGACAAGCAACATTGGAGCGGTGTCCCCATCGAACAACGTCGGACCGAACTCCCTCCGGAAAGAATAATTGGTTCGGTGGTCCACCGGGCGTAGGCGTCACCCCTTCTAAGGCCGTCTTGACCTTCGATTCGACCTCCCATACGAGTGTGGAGACTCCAAGTCTCTCAGGTAAAATGCACTCAGGAGTAGACGGGCGTTCGAAGCGGTCAAAAACGCAAGACAAAGCATCGGGTTTGACGTTTTTAGAACCCGGACAGTATGAAAGAGAAGTCAAAATGTCTGAAAAAAGGGACCACCGAGCCTGCCTGGAGTTGAGTCACTTAGCATATCTGATATATTCCAGATTCTTATGGTCGGTCCAAACGATAAAAGGAACCCCCGACCCCTTTAGCCAATGACACCACTCCTCCAATTCCAACTTGACTGCCAACAGCTCTCGATTACCAATGTCATAATTGTGTTCAGCTGGCGATGAGAAGAAAACATGCAAGGGTGCATCTTATCATCCGAGGAAGAGCTCTGGGATAGAACCACTCCTACCCCCACCTCTGATGTGTCGACCTCTACCACAAACTGGCATGATGGATCAGTAATCAGTGTTTGCCGAATTGACAAATAGCCCATTCATTAGCAACCTCTGTAACACTAGTCTGACGTGCTGGACATGTTCCTGGAGAGAAGAAGGAAAAAATCAGTATGTCAACCAGGTAAACATAAAGAAACTGATCTACCATGTCTCCCAGCACGTCATCAACCAGTGTCTGGAAGACTGCAAGAGAGTTGGACAGCCCGAAGGGCATGACCAAATATTCAAAGTGCCCTGGGGGTGTTAAATGCAGTCTTCCATTCATCCCCCTTTCTGATGCGCATCAAATGATAGGCATTGCGTAAATCCAATTTCGTGAATATGGATGCTCCCTGTAACCTCTCGAAGGCTGAAGACATCACTGGCAAAGGATAAGTATTTTTTACAGTGAGGTTATTCAGCCCTCGGTAGTCAATGCAAGGTCGCAGAGAACCATCCTTCTTACTGACGAAAAAGAACCCCGCCCCCGCTGGAGAAGAGGAAGGACGGATGAACTTGGAAGCTAGAGATTCAGAAATGTATTTCTCCATGGCCTCCCTTTCAGGAGTAGAAAGTGAATATAACTTGCCCTTAGGCGGAGACTTGCCTAGAAGTAGATCTATAGCACAGTCATAGGGACGATGAGGAGGAAGAGAAGCAGCCCGGGACTTACTGAACACCTCCTTCAGGTCGAGGTACTCCTTGGGACATTAGATAAATCCACCGTCTCCTCCTGCAACACAGAACTAGACATACACGAATAAGCAGACACAAGACAAGAGGCATAACACTGATTACTCCAGTTTGTGATGGTATTATGTCCCCAGTCAACCCTGGGGTTGTGTTTCTGTAACCAGGGATGACCGAGGACAACAGGTGCATGTTGAGTGTCAGTGAGGGGGAATGTGATAGTCTCTGTGTGGTTCCCAGAAATGGTGAGTGTAATGTTTTCAGTGATGTAGGTGATGGTGGGTAAAGTCTGGCCATTGAGGGCTTGAAAAGAAATAGTACTGGAAAGGAGGGTGACGGGAATCCTGAGTTGTTGTGCCAGAGTCTGATCATTAAAGTTACCCTCTGCTCCGGAATCCACTAGGGCCTGGCAGATGTGAGGACTGGCTGCCCACTGCAATCTTCCCGGAAGGAGAGTCGCGGACGGGGCTTTCCCCAATGCAGCTCCACCCGACAGTAATCCCCTTACTACTGCCTGCTCAATCTTTTACCGGACACTGGTTGAGGAAATGCCCCGCCGTGCCACAGTAGAGACAGAGACCCCCCGCTCTGCGATGCTCTCTCTCCTCCCAGGAAAGCTGAGCTCTACCCACCTGCATGGGCTCGGGATCGTTGGCGGGGCTGACCTTTTGGGTGCCACTGAACTCTCAAAGCTCCAATGTCCTCCGCATGTGTGAGCGGGATTCAAGGCGAGTCTACTCGAAGTGCCAATGTCATCAGTCCATTGAGATCCATAGGTAAATCCATGGTGTACATCTCTCGCTGTACACGGTCAGCCAGCCCATGCAGGAAACAGTCCCACTGCGCTTCCTCGTTTCACCCACACTCAGCGGCCAGAGAATGAAAGTTGATGATATAATCAGAAACGGGTCTAATGCCTTGTTGCAGATCGGCAAGCCTGCGGGTCGCCTCGCGTCCTACGGCAGCTCAGTCGAAGACCCGCTTCATCTCTTCCGTAAGTGCGAGGAACGAGAAACAACACAGATGGCGATTCTCCCAAACCGCCGTTCCCCAGCATGCCGCACGGCACATGAGCAGATTGATTACCAACGCCACCTTGGAAGTCTCTGAAGCGAAAGTGGTGGGTTGCAGAGAAAAGAACAATGTACATCTTGTTAGGAAAGATCTACAAAGATCGGGCTCACCAGCGTAGCGTTCGGGCGTCGGAATCCGGGGCTCGTGCGGGTTGATGTTGACTGGTAGCTGGGGAAGCGGCGGCAATGGTGGGGGCGCAGTGGGAATCCGTAGCTGTTGTAGTTGGTTGGAGAGCTCGGACACCTGCTCCGCATCGCCTGTAATACCTGGGTGGTAGCAGTCGCCTGTTGATACTGGCGATCCATCCGCAGACTGTTCGCGTTGAGATAATCCTGTATTTCGTTCATCGCTGGATCCATAATGGTCAGATTGTTCTGTCACGGCTGTAGTCCAATAGCGAAAGATAACAAGTTTATTGTTAAACAAGACGGCAAGCGTCAACAATAAACAAGACTCTGATATCAGACAAAGCAGAAAAGAGACAGGCTCCAGGGCACAGGCAGGCGAACTACAGCGAAGGTCAGGTGCAGGCGGTCAGGCAGACAACACAGCGGAGCAGGGAAGCAGCAGACAACCAGAGGCCGAAATCCTGGATCCGGAACTGAGATAATCCTCCAGGGGAACAGAAGCCGAAGCCAGCCACACCAGAAACGCCTGTAACAATCTGACAATGAGTGCCAGTGAGAGAGCGGTTTAAATAGTGAGACTAATGAGTGCAGCAGGTGAAGGTGATGAGTCCCATAATCAGTGGCCACGCCTCCAACACAACCTCACAAGACACAGAGAAAAGAGACGATGAATTCATAAACCGTGACTATATATCATATAAAGTTCCGGCCGATCACCTTTCGTGGAAAAGTGTTGAAAGTCCCTTCTCTGAGTTCAAGATGCTTAAAGGCCTCTGAAATCAAGAATTGAAGTTTTTTAACTTTTAGTATGACTGTGTTAGCCTTTAAGTTAAGCTTGTGTGTTCCAAAACGATGACAAAATGTGCATTTAGGAGATAAGCATTCAAAACTTACAGTCTCTCACTTCCGTTAAAATGAATTACAGATTTCTTTGATGACATCATCCCAGACTTCATCGGCTCAAAAAATATTCTGTCCAATCAAATGCTCTCTAGAATCTAAAGCCTGCCCCCTACACTGCTGAAACTGCGACTGAAATCGATCAGTTGTTCACACGTTTACTAATTTCTACATTGGTGAAATGCACGTAGCACACTATGCGATAGGAAACGATTCAGTGTAAATAATACTTTCAGTTGAGGCGAATGAAGTCTGTTTTCAAAGCGATATGGAGGAGATTTTGATGAAACAGCCAGAGGAAACTGGCTTTACCAAACAGAAAGGCTTTAGACAAACTGTATATTAATTAAAAGCTATTGGCTGTTTCAAAAAAAGGGGAGGAGCTGCTAACAGCTGGAGTCTTTTCAGGGAAAATTAGGTCAACACGGACGAACAGATGCATTTTTTGGGACTTCAAAAACAGAGCAACAATTCCTGCCATTATAAAGCTTGAATTAGCCAAGATTTTTATGATAACTCAGATTGTATTCGTCTGAAAGAAGAATGTCATATACACCTAGGAGAACTTTAGGGTGAGTAAATCATGGGCTAATTTTCATTTTTGGTTGAACTGTCCCTAGCTGTTTAGCTATTGGCTAACATTATCCATCAGCACATGCGGCATAAGTGAAATCAGAGGGCAATGCAAGTTGTTTTATTAAAGTTATTACATTTTGATTGAGATTACACAGCCAGACTTTCCTTTTCTCGCAATAACTTGTGGCCGTGATGAACCGTTCACAATAGGTTCACACATGCGTTATGGAACTGCATTGTGATTTAAAAAAAAAATAATAATAATTAAGTTGGCTTTGCGAAATACAGTTCCAAAAAAATCATCTTCTTGCTTGCCAATTTTTCCTGCATTACATTTCTGTTTTAATTTCCTTATTTCAGTAAGCAAATCACACACTCGTTGTCAAATCGCACACACATACACACTCATCCCACATGCTGCTGTGGGGTCTTTTTGTGTCTTATGGCTTCTTATGATTTCATTTGTGGAGTTTTTCCCTTTAGGGCAGCTTGCGATTTAACTAAAAAGCCTTTTTGATTTTACATAACAGTCATCAGACTACACCAAACCACTGAGGCATTATGAAATAACAAGATAAGCTTGTTTTCATTCAAAAACCCCAAAAGGTGAATTGCTTATTCACAATGGCTTTGTTACACAATCAAAAGCACCCGTTATAGATTCTGGCCATTTGTTTAGTAATTATGAAAATGGTTTTAAAAACAAATATATAATTTTAGTTTTGCAGACCTGTCTCAACCCTTCTGGCAGCCCACATACAGGTCTCATCAATTTGCTGGCCAGACCATGTGATTATTGACTGAACCTTGTCAATTGAAATGCAGGAGAGTATATCAGCATTGAATGTGGATTTGCTTCGAAATGTTCTTTTATTGATCCGTGACTTCACTTCTCAACTCAACCAGCTAAAAGGCAATTAGTCCAGTTTTTCAGGCGAGCACATCCCTTTTCAAATTCATCAGATGTGATAGCCTAAGCCACATGCTTGACGATAAATGAATAAACCAAAACCTGAAAAGCTATATGCATTTTGGTTTCAGGAGTATCGGTTATTGGACAGCCAAGGCTTTGAAAACAGATCAGAGATGGCAGCACAGTTTGAAAAGCGGCGTCCACTCTGCATTTCAATTATGGGATATGATAGCAGCACAGAAATCTCTGACTATTTCTGCTTTAAAGCTTTGTTTGAGACGTCCTTGTTGAGGAAAGTGTTTGGTGGTGGGGAAATGATGAACAGCTATGTGTTGATTGTGAAGCATGATGCTTATGTAGTGGACATCTGGTACTGATATAACTCTTAGTGGTATCATCATTTGTTGTAAATTTTGTTATAATACATTTTTAGAATGAAATTAAGCTATTATCACAATGCAAAAAAAATAAATAAAAAAAATTAGGAGACCACTTAACATATATACACTCACCTAAAGGATTATTAGGAACACCATTTCTAGGGTTTACAACCAATGGTGTAAAAAGGGAAAAACATCCAGTATGCAGCAGTCCTGTGGGCAAAAAGGCCTTGTTGATGCCAGAGTTCAGATAAGAATGGGCCGACTGATTCAAGCTGATAGAAGAGCAACTTTGACTGAAATAACCACTCGCTGCAACCGAGGTATGTAGCAAAGCATTTGTGAAGCCACAACACGCACAACCTTGAGGCGGATGGGCTACAACAGCAGAAGACCCCACCGGGTACCACTCATCTCCACTATAAATAGGAAAAAGAGGCTACAGTTTGCACAAGCTCACCAAAATTGGACAGTTAAAGACTGGAAAAATGTTGCCTGGTCTGGTGAGTTTCGATTTCTGTTGAGACATTCAGATGATAGAGTCAGAATTTGGCGTAAACAGAATGAGAACATGGATCCATCATGCCTTGTTACCATTGTGCAGGCTGGTGGTTGAGGTGTAATGGTGTGGGGAATGTTTTCTTGGCGCACTTTAGGCCCCGTAGTGCCAATTGGGCATCATTTATATGCCACGGCCTACCTGAGCATTGTTTCTGACCATGTCCATCCCTTTATGACCACCATGTACCCATCCTCTGATGGCTACTTCCAGCAGGATAATGCATAATTTCAAACTAGTTTCTTGAACATGATAATGAGTTCACTGTACTAAAACGGCCCACTCAGTCACCAGATCTCAACCCAATAGAGCATCTTTGGGATGTGGTGGAACGGGAGCTTCGTGCCCTGGATGTGCATCCCACAAATCTCCATCAACTGCAAGATGCTATCCTATCAATATGGGCAAACATTTCTAAAGAATGCTTTCAGCACCTTGTTGAATCAATGGCATGTAGAATTAATGCAGTTCTGAAGGCGAAAGGGGGTCAACCACAGTATTAGTATGGTGTTTCTAATAATCCTTTAGGGGTGTGTGTATGTATGTATGTATGTATGAATGTATGTGTGTGTGTGTGTGTGTGTGTGTGTGTGTGTGTGTGTGTGTGTGTGTGTGTGTGTGTGTGTGTGTATATATATATATATATATATATATATATATATATATATAATATATTTATAACAATTCATCAATATATCAAGAATTTGGTCTTTAGATAGTCTTTCATCATTTCATCACCCAGGAGTAAATATATGCTTGTTCTGCTATATAGAAGCAACCAATCAAAGTGGTATATTGCATTCATTTTTATTTTATTTTTTAGAAATGGCTGTGGAACCAAAAGCATTAAACGCAGGACGGCTCAATCATTAGGTCTGATTTCGTGTCTCGCCTCCTTCCTCTCTGTTCCTGTCTCTGTCTGGCTAAGTGGTGAAGATGCTCTGTGGGGTTTAATAGAGAGCAGCATGGACGAGGCTGCCAGCCAGCTGGAGAGAGACCATGTTCACAGTGTGTACGAGAGGATCGCACCCTACTTCAACGACAGCCGCTACAAAGCTTGGCCCAAGGTCAAACAGTTCCTGTTAGAGACTGAGCCCGGCAGCATCGTGGCTGATGTTGGTAAGGCTTCATGTTCAATCATTAATGTCTTTCAAACTAGAAGTAAAACTCTCAAAACAGCATGATCAATTAGTTTTTACTAGCGGTTCAGCTTGCATTGTAAACGACCGTTGTCATGTTTTTATCTGATGATTTGCACTCCTGCTGCTACAAGAAACCTATTTAATCCAGTCTTTATTCCTTTGCTTGGAAAAAAAAAACCTCTGAGTAATGGCCTGTTATATCACAGAGATTTGTCAACAGCTTTTACTTCACCTTTGCCTAAAAGGAAATGCAATTATTCATATTAAAGTTTAATAAGGATGAATGGGCACCAAAGTTATTACAGTTCGACACTGGAAAACCAGCCAACTGAATCCACAAGTAACTATTTTATGAATTTGATTAGTTTTTAGTCATATTTTTGACTTATGTTCGGACTATTTTTTTCCAATTATAACAGGATGTGGAAATGGCAAATATCTGCACATCAATGATGAAATCTTCAAGTTGGGCTGTGACGTGTGTCGTCCATTGGTGGACTCTGCATGGAGTCAAGGTCACGAGGTGCAGCTCTGCGATGGCCTGCGTTTACCCTACAGAGACGGCTGTTTTGACGCAGTCCTCTCCATTGCAGGTAATGCATCAACATAATTACTCTAAAACATTCAGTTGGATTCATTTTGGTTCTTTTTCTTATTCCACTTAACGATTCAGCTCACTGGTTCTTGCTAAAGCTCAAGCGTGCTGCGTAACACGAGAATTAACCTCATTGGGAAGGGAACATGCTTGAGCTTTCGTTTACCACAACTGATGTGTGAGTTGATGAATGTTTATATGTGAATAGAAGCCTAAATTCAGTTCTTTTCATCATATAAAATGATCGTCCCATCAAAAAATTGGATCGATTCATATGTATTATTTTTTCCGATCTCTTAATGAACGTTTTGAAGCGTCAGAGGGGTAGTTGCTTAGGCTGTCAATGGAGGGACAGAAAACTTTCAGATTTCAATTAAAATCTTTATTTTGTGTTTCGAATATGAACTAAATTTTTATCGGTTTGGAATGACATGAAGGTATGTACATGATCAATGAATTTTTATTTTTGGGTGAACTAACCCTTTAATACTTCAGGTCGATTCCAATACATTTCCTAATGATCCTTTAAGTACTGTTGGGGAAACACTTTATTAATTGGACAATTGACTCTCAGTTCGATGAGTAAGTGAAACCATACATTTAAGAGTCTTTTTTAAAAACTCAGCCAGAAGAACTTGTATGTATATATATATATATATATATATATATATATATATATATATATATATATATATATATATATATATATATATATATATATATATAAAAATCTATTTTTAAAAGTCTGGTTGTGCTTTTTGTTGTTGTGTGCAACCAGTAATAAACATTAATAGAACTTAAAAAACTTTTAGTTCCATATCTTTTCTTTTCTTCCCATTTTCAAATGGTTTTCAATTCCCATCTCAGTGTTATAGATGTAGGCTGTGTGGCCTTAAGAGGCACAGCTGCGGTCTTTAGCGTCCTTGTTAGAGCACCAGCCTCCCACGCCGTAGACCCTGGTTAAAAAAAAACGCTCAAAGTGGCTCAGATAGGTCCCATTACACCAGTTATTGTAAAAATTATTACACTGACTGCTAACTTGGAAATTATTTATAATTTTAATTTCTAACAAAAGTATGCACACCCATGTTTTATTTTAGTGCAGAATGTACTGGAATTGTAAACGTTCATGTTGCTTTAAAAGGAACATCTAGTGCAGACACCGAGATGGGATCATTAGCATAATGATCAATGAGGATTTATGTTCATAGGAGCACATTTAGTGTGGTTCACCCAAATTAACATACCAGTATTTCCATGATCAAGCCATTTAATTTCAATCTGCTGGTAATGCTGCCATTAACTAGAAATGGAGCTGTTATATAGGTTTATTTAAGCTTCATGAGGTGGAGGAAACAAGAGGAGTTACTAGGCTACAGGAGATTAGTGGTTCTTGGAAGAGGCCTGGGAGTATTTGTTTTCAGGCTGTACTGCTGGGTCACCTGGCAACCCCTTGTCAATCCCCAGGGCAAAGATTAATACGGCCATTGATCATATCAGAGTCGCATAATGGTTTAAACATTGAACATTGAGTGTGGTTTTACATATTAGAGAGATATGTTGTTCATAGGGACACTATCTTTGTTTAGCTGCTCTGAAACAATCGTCAATGTAAAAGCACTATATAAATAAAATTGATTGATTTATTGATTGATTGTTTAAATAGTTAGTTCACCCAAAATTGAAAACCTCTATTACTTTTTTCTTCATAAATAAAAAAAAGTGTTCTGCTCTTTTCCATATTGGTTTAGTTTGACCATGTCAATTTGGTCTTGAGGGGTCAATTTGGTCTTTTCTTATCATTCTAAAAAAAAAAATATATATATATATATATATATATATAGAAAATATATATAAAAAAAAAAAAAAAATAAAAAAAAAAAATATATATATATATATATATATATATATATATATATATTTTTTTTTTTTTTTTTCTTCCTTGTTTTTATTTATGTATTTTGACTTGCATTTAAATTATTATTATTATTATTATTATTGAATTAGATCCAAATGAAATATAGACAATATTGACTCACTGAATCAATATCTTTTTTGTAAATATATTTAAATTAAAATAATTACCTTTTCACTAATAAAAACTATAAAAATAATGATGATGATGATGATGATGATGATGATGATGATGAAATGATACATTAATAATTATATTTTAATATGAAAGTGATTTACTGAATCAATATATTAGCTTTTTTTAAATAATATATTTAAATTTATTTAAAATTTAAATTTAAAAACTTTATAAAACATAAATTTAAAAACATTATAAAACATTACCCTTTTCATTATTTAAAATAATTTAAGAATTGTAAATGGAGTTAAATTAAAGTATATTATTGTTGATGTTATTATTAATGATTATCATCATTATAATAGTAAATACTGAGCAAAAATGTAATATCAAAGGACTAGTAAGTCATTATCTACTTTCCAAGTAAATTCATTATATAAAGTTATTACATTACATTATACATAGCACTTTTTTTTGAGTGAGCTATTCCTGAAATTACTAGACTGTATATCAATGACTTATGAATAAGATTTTTGAAACGCTTTATTTATTGGTCCACTTTGGACATTCCACTATAAGAAACTTTCTCTCATTGGACTATAAGAACACTTTCTGATTAATGTATATTGTAGATATTCTACTAACTATAAGTAACTTTGCAACTACATGTCAACTTTTTCTACTAACCCGAACCATAACAGGCCTTACCTAACAGTCTACTAATACCCTAATGAGAGCAAGTTGAGATGTAGTTGCAAAGTTATAGTTAGTAGAATGTCTAAAGTGGACCATAGAAATAGTGTAACCATGATTTCTTTCAATTGCTTAGTCATCCACCACATGTCCACCAAAGAACGGCGTATCCGAGCAATAAAAGAGATGGCACGCACCCTGCGTGTGGGAGGGCGGATCATGATTTACGTTTGGGCCATGGAGCAGAAGAGGCGCAAGTTTGAGAAGCAGGATATCTTCGTTCCCTGGAACCCCAATCCCCCTTTTTCTCCTTCCCTCAGAGTAACCGGCCGAACCCGACATCGAGTCAGCGGAACCCAAAGCATCAGCGACGACAGTGCTTCCAGTGACAAGCACAGGAAAGTGAAAAGCACATCCTCCATGGTGGACGAGGGCGACTTGATCAGCCCCAGTCAGCAGAAACAACAGAGGCTTTGGTTCTTCTCCAGATCTTTGGATTCTGTGCTGGATTTCGGCAGCCTGGCCATGTCTCGCTCCTCTTCCAGCACTTTACAAACTCCTGTGGATGAAGTGACGGAAAGCAGAAGCCGACAAGCTAGTAGTCGAGGCCTCTTCAGGCAGATGTCCAGCCTCTTTTCATCCTCTTCCAGAACCAGTCTAGAAGAAGACGTCTTCATCTCAGATGCTCACGAACAGGTCCATAAAATCGACAACAGAAGAGCTGGGAATGGAAATGAGACTGTTCCTGTGGAGCTTGTCCATGATTGTGCCTCAGTTCCACTGCCCGACTTGGTGTCCTACCAGAGGGATCAGTCTAATCTTGAAGGACACGAGGAGGTAGATGGAAAATCAAGCCTACAAGAGCTTTTGCCAAGGCAGGAAAGCACAGCGTCTCTTCTTGAAACTGAGGGGATGAATGGACAGATCAGCGAACAGATGAAGGACTCTTGTCTGCGGTACTACCACGTATTCAGGGAAGGAGAACTGCCACAGTTGATCCAAAACCATATTGATGAGCTCCATGTTCTGCACACATACTTGGACCACGCCAATTGGTGCGTGGTGGCTGAGAAGGTCCAAGTCTGGAAGGTTTAAATCTAATTTTAAAGGTCTGGTTTAATTTATGTGATCTCTCTCTATATATATATATCTGTTTTGATGTCTTTTAACATTTTAGTTTGAGATTTTAAGTATTGGGACCAGAAATCTAATATAAAAAATTAGATGTTCAGTATCAATGGCAATAACAAGCGAGGTATTGATGCTCTGACGTGACCAGTGTTGGTCCAAATCGTATAACTAAAGCTAGTCGTACAATGAAAACTGCTATACTAAAGTTAGCATTAGTCTAGTTTTGTTGCATTCAGTTTAAGTTACAAATAATTGATTAACTTGCACTGATTTTAATGGTGTATCACTGTTAACTGTCTTAAGCAATGCCTGCCTGAAACAGAAAGCATAGCACATAATTTTTTCTGAACCAAACAATGTGAGCACATAACTGGAGTTTTCTTATGAACGCTCTTTGTGAGTTTGCCTGTGTAGGTGTTGTGTTGTGTTGTTAGTATTAACATAAAGCAGTTGTGTTGTGGTCCGAAGCTTTTAAACAAGATTTTAACTAGTTGGCTGCTTGTTAATCGATTGCACATGAATTCCCATTTTGAAAACTTGAACAATTGAAACATGTTTGTGCTGTGTTGTTGTGAATCATGTGTTTGTATTTGTGTAACTTGACCATGTCATTGTCACAACAAAGGTCTTTAATTTTCCTTTAAACTTGAACCATTTTTATGTGTATTTTTGACTTATAATAAATGCAGTATAATTCGTTTTTATCTGATGTATTGGCTTCTTTTGTCTTTTTAGTGAGAGAGATCAATGTTTCCCAGTTGCTTGAAATGTTTTAATTATTCTTTTTTGTCTTTTTAGTGTACAATATTTTATAAAATTTATAAAACACAGTGTTACAATACTGGCGTAACCCAACTTGCGAAGGAGAACTTGGAACAGGTACTTTAATGACAACTCACAGGGAACATGCAGAAACACCGGTATACATGTAACCTATGGACAAACACTGAGGGAAAACTGAGGACTAAATACACAGAGGCAAGCGAGGTAATTAACTGGACACAGGTGATGGAAATGACTAATCAGACAGACTGGGAAAAAACTAGGGGTGCATCTCAATTAGCTTCCTAGTTCAGTTGTCAGGGCACTGATCAGGGAGTCAGCCCATTGACTAATGTCCTGATCAGTGCCCTGACTAGTGAACTAGGGAGCTGATTGAGATGCAGGGTAGGTCACAGGAACAAAACTACAAGCACTGAAAACCATAGACCTGTAACACAGCTTATAATAAAATGCACCATATAAAAATATAATATTTTTAGCTGACCCACTGTCTCAAATTAGATTTAATTAATTCATTATCATTTTGTTTATTTTTTTTCCATAATTTTTTTAGCAAACAAGTACACAGTTTTGTAAACTTTGAAAACCCAACAATATATATATATATATACACACACATACAAATATATACACACAGTACAGGCCAAAAGTTTGGACATTACTATTTGTAATGTTTTTGAAAGAAGTTTCTTCTGCTCATCAAGCCTGCATTTATTTGATCAAAATACAGATTTTTTTTAAATATTGTGATATATTATTACAATTTAAAATAATTGGTTTTCAATTTATTATACTTTAAATGATCATTTATTCCTGCTATCAAAGCTAAATTTTCAGTATCATTCCTCCAGTCTTCAGTGTCACATGATCCTTCAGAAATCATTCTAATATGATGATTCATTTTCAAAGTTGGAAACAGTTCTGCTGCTTTAAAAAATGTTCATAACCTGTGATACTTTTTTATAATACTTTGATGAATAAAACGTAATAAAAATACAACAATATACACTACTGGTCAGTAATTTGGGGTCAATCATTTTTTTTCTTTCTTTTTTTGAAATAAAGCAATAACTTTATTCAGCAAGGATGTGTTAAACTGATAAAAATTGATAGTAAAGGAGATTTATATTATTTGAAAATATGTTTTTATTTTGAATAAATGCAGTTCTTCTGAACCTTTTATTAATCAAATATATTAGGCAGCTGAACTGTTTCCAACACTCATAATAAATCTGAATATTAGAATGATTTCTGAAGGATCATGTGTGACACTGTAGACTGGAGGAATGATACTGAAAATTCAGCTTTGCATCACAGAAATAAATGATAATTGAAAGTATAATACATTGAAAACCAAATATTTTAAATTGTAATAATATATATCATTAAAAGAGGACCAACATAGTAGCGCTTCAATAAATATGCCATTTTTATTCATGAAATCTATTGCATCTAATAGCAATAGCAGAGCAGAATGTTCATATGGTCTCTCTCTGCGCCCATTGTTCTCAGTTTGTTTAGCATCTGCTGTCCATTTTCATCCTGGAGTTAAAGTCCATATTCTCTCCAAACCTAAGAGCAGAAATGTGAACCATTAAAAGCATATGCACCTCTGACGGTGCAATACTGCTGTTTACAGAAAGCAATACTTTGATGGTGTTCAGCAAAACCTGCATCATAATAACAACATCAATAAGAAAAACAACAATAACATTCATATAAAACCACTCTGCAAAACAGCGTTTTTTCACAATCAAGAGATATATAGCAATATTTCATTTCACTCAGGTCTATGAAATAGCATGATACTTTCATTATGGATTCTGCGAGCTCACCTTTGAAGCAGCTCTGTGAATTATTGAGTGCCTGCGTGCCAGTCGATCAATATCTCTTGAATAGCCTCCTCCAATGACAGTGGCCACAGGGATGCCCTTTTTAATGACTGTCTGAAGTACATAAAGATCCCTCTGGTAAAGTCCTGAGTCGGGTAAAATGGACAGACATTAAAGGGTCAATTGCATAAAACACTGTTTCGATTATTATGATAGCTGATATGTATTTGCATAATAGAGTGGAATGATTCACCTTCGTCTGTGAGACGAAGTCTTCCAAGTTCATCCTCCCAGTGTGGATCCACTCCAGAATCATACAGCACCAGATCCGGGTGGAATGTCTCCAGTAACCAAGGGAGATGTTCCTGGACTGCACAGAAAATTGCATTTTACCACAGATAGGCTTATTTAATAGTGATATATGTAAATGTTTTGAAACGTCACAAGTTATATACTTGTGTTTTTATGTAGGTGCAAAGTGAGTCAAGAGTGAAATAAATTGCACCTCTGGAAAGATACTCTTTGTCTTCAGTGCCATCTTCTAAACTGACATCTAGGTCACTCTGCTGCTTTCGCAAAGGAAAGTTTTTCCCACAATGCACTGAGAAGGTAAAAACATTGGGTTCGTCCTTAAAGATGAATGCTGTGCCATCACCCTAGTGAACGCAGGAAAGGAACACATCTGTAATTTGGGAAAACAACTGCATCTTGGTCAGCACTAAAATAATTCTGTTGGCTTCTCCCGCCAGTAAACACATCAGAGATTGGGTGATACCACTTATTTAGTTTTTTAATACGATGCACTTTCAAAGACCAGTATCGTCAATATACTGATACTGATACCTCTACTCTAAACTGACCATTAAATTACTAAAAGAAAAATCAGTAATGATATCCACTTAAGATTATATTTGAAAGGCATTTTAACATTCAATACGCCTTATAATTGCAACTTATTACATTATATTTTTGTTTACACATGGTTAAAATATGTTATACTGTAATGCTAACCACAGAAATCAACAAATAATATAATTGAATTTCGATCACTGTAGTAAAACCATGGTTCTTTTTTATAAGAGAGTGACAGGCTGTTGCACCCATAACATTTTTATTCTGACAGTGTATGATTTATATTAACATTAGTTACAGAATAGAACATTATCAATATGAACTTTCAATTTAAATAAATGTAATAGCACAGACTTTGTAGGCTACCATTTCAGATTGTTCACGGGTTTTTGCTGTCTTCTCATGAGCATTGGTCTGGGCTGTGATTCCAAAAAAAAAAATCAATGGTTTCTTATGATACTTTTGGGAAACCCAGCCCTGTTTGAACGCAGTGTCATCAGTGAGCCAACACTCTCTGTGATTGATTGGTGCTGTCTCACAGGAAACTGGCTCTATCTTACACAATTATTCACTAACATAGGTTATACGCCCAATTCAATGCATATTGCACGTAATTTATTTGTTAAATAATCAAAATCACTGGTAAAAAAAAAACACCTTAGTATCAATACTTTTTATATGATTATCTACTCGCATCAGTATTGATATATCAGTACTTCATAGCGATATGCCCATCACTAGCACAATTTTAGATAGACTGAGAATCACAATTTTTTGGTTTCAACGAGATTCTCAACTGATTCTGAACAGACAACTTGAACAAAATATGTAATTTACTAAAGGTTCTGACAAAATGTTAATAGCTTTTTAAAAATGTTTAAAAGGGTCCTATAATTCCCTTTCACACAATATGTAATGTAAGTCTCAGGTGTCCCCAGAATGTGTGTGGGAAGTTTCAGTAAAAACTACACCTTGGATTATTTATTATAGAATGTTTTGAAAGCCCCGATTTGGCTGGCAGCAAAAACTCATGGTTTTCATTTGTTCCCCTTGAAATGCAAATGAGCTCCTAGTTTGGATAAACGACAACAACAACTGAAGTGTGGAGAATCTCACACAGAGAGTAGAATTTACAAAGATGGATGAATACCAACTTCATTTTCAGAACATGTAAGTACTGCACGTTATATTTTGTAAATATACGTAAATAGCTTTAGTGAATGTGCTGGTTAGGATGCTCTACAGTGGCAAAAATTACTATTGTCTCTATTCACAGAGATCACACCAATGTCATTAGTTTTATTTTTAAGAAGTACTAAAAGTGCGCCTTTGAATTGTACAGGCGGTGAGCAGATTCAGGTTAAAAATAAGCTCTGGTCTGTGTGAATACAATAAATCAGCTTTAGCCACATTAGCACATTCAGAAAGTCGATTTGCAAACACACATTATAAAGTGCAGTACTTGTTTCTTCTGGATATGAAGTTGGATCATGAAGAGTTGGATTTGGTCCATCTTTGAGAAGCAACTTTTGTGCAAATCCTGCGTTTTCTGACCCTCGTTTGCAAAGCAGTCCAGTGATTTGCACAAATGGTTTCTTGGGTACATTCCCATCACAACTGAAATTAATCCACTGCATCTTCAGATGCCAGGAGTTTATTATTACAGTCCAAAACAGAACAGTTTTATGATGAGACATTTTATGATGAGACATTTTATGACTAGCTGCTCTAGTCTACTTTTGCAATGGAGCTAGAACTGGTACACCGTTTTCACTTTACAAAACAAAATGGTGGCGTTGAGGATGGACATGTGCAGATTAAGGGGTAGTAACTAGGGGAGCGAAATATGAGTGGCTCATTTTTTCACATGCTTGCAGTGAAAGGCTTACCAAAACAAAGATACTAGGTTGTTCTTTTTCACTTTTTCTTGGTTGGTAGATTCACCGGGGACCTAATTATAGCACTTAAATGCGGAAACAGTCATGATATCGCCTCTTTAATGAAAAAAATCAGTTTGAATGAATGATTCATTGACTCACTCATAATGAATCACTCATTGATGAAACAACATTTTTAAACAAATCTCTTGAATGAATGATTCAATGAGAAATAAATGTTTTTACTTGTCGCCACCTACTGGTGTAAGGATGTAATGGACACAATCAATACAAATACAAATTGTCAATTTTGATTTAAATTTAAGCCGACTAAAACAATTCTGACTCAAAAAAAAAAGAAGAAGTACCTGATGTACATCCAGATCGACGATGAGAATCTTCCTCTTGGATGTGGACTCGTCCATCAAGTGTTTGGCGGCCACAGCCAAGTCATTGAAGAGGCAGAAGCCTGCGCCGAAGCCTGGAAAGGCATGATGGGTCCCTCCGGCTGTACTGCACGCCAGTCCCCTCTCCAGGGCGATCTCTCCTGCCAGCACAGTGCCACCTGGACCACGAGATATATTAAATAATGTCCTGGCTCTTCCAAGCCATTAGATTTTAGATTTTGAAGCCCAAAAAAGCACATCCATCCATTATAAAAGTGCTCCACACGGTTCCAGGGGGCTAACAAAGAACTTCTGAAGCGAAGCGATGGGTTTGTGTAAGAAAAATATCCATATTTAAAACTTAATAAACTAAAATAACTAGCTTCTGGTAGTTGGCTGTGTGCATGTCAACTTATGGCAAAAGAGTAACCCCTAACATATATATATATATATATATATATATATATATATATATATATATATATATATATATATATATATATATATATATATATATACATATACACATATACATATATATATATATATATATATATATATATATATATATATATATATATATATATATATATATAAAAAGGTAATTTTCATTTTTGGGTGAACTATCCCTTACAAACAGTGTTTCATAAGAAAATTAAGATTTCATTATGACAATTTTTATAACAAAAAGGGTCTATTCTGTAATGCTAATAATATTAAAATATATTATACATTTCATTTGTAAAGTATAATTTTAAATGTACGTCACTGTAGTATTTCTTGTAATTTATATATACTTTTTTTAATAATAATATTTAATGTAAAATGTATATATCAGTTGTTACAAAAATACAACTATTAAACATAATTTTTCATTCATTTAAATAATGCTGCAACAATAGGCCTAAATAATACAAAATATTCACATTTGTATTTTGAGATTAAATGACCAAGACAATAATGAGGTTCACCCCATAGCTTTGAGTTTCAGTACTAAATGACATACCCGTTTCATATCGGCAGCGTTGAACTAAACCAGAACTCCAAGGAAATCCAGTCCGTCTCTGATCTTTCTCGCTGATTTTTCCACTGATAAAGTTGGACAGGTACTCCTCAGTATGCACACATCCCAAAAGCCCTTTGGAGCCAATCTTAGGGGCCCACACCTATAAGACGGTGTCAAGTAGAAGTTTTGTTAAACCCGTGTGCTAAAACAAGTTACAGATTCACCAAACATGTCCAACCTGTTTATCTGTTATGACTTGATCCCTGAACAGACTCTCCAGGACTTTGGGGAACTTTCTCATGGGAAACCTGTGGTTTTCAGGGAGGTCACATATGTACTTGACATGATGAACTACAGGAAGTGCTTTTGATTCAAGGCAAGCCTGAGAAAAACAGATGCAAATGAGCTGCAGCAATTCACTGCAATGGGCTGTTAGTAAATGCCATGTCTGGACTTGTTTTACACCATGGGGGGGTTAATGTGATAATATCGAGGAAATATTACATGTTCAGCGTTGAAAGACCTCCTCCATGCCCCATGCAATTGGTTTCGTTTCAGAAGTGTTTCATTTCGGACCACATGTATGCATTTAATAGTTGTTCTATACGTAGACTGTTGACATAATAAATGCAACATTGCTGCATAACAGTGCTACAAATGGCATGCAGTTACACAATCAGCAACTATTGAATAACAATCGAGAGATAGAGATACATGAGATTTTTAACGCTTTCTGAATCAGATTGAATGTTATTGAAGATACGCACGTAAGAATACAGATCATCAGCCAGGAAAGATCGGACTAAAAGTGTGTTGCATACGCTCGTATTTTTCTTGTTGTAATGGAAGTGTGCTACTGCCACCCTCTGTTGAGGAGTGAGGCATTGACAAACAGGACATCAAATTATTTTGTCATAGTGCAAAAAATTTTTTTGTTTTGTTTTATTCTACATTAATTAAGGATATTGCCCACTTGAAGGAAATATTGGACATAATAAACAAACAGTCATGTAAGTATAAGTGTCCTAAATAGGGTACTTGGCAGATGGGTCTTGTACCATCTTAGTCTGTAAAGTTTAAACCTGGATAAGTTGAATTGACAGTAAGTATTGAAAGTATTGTGCACTTCAAAAAATGTAAATTAATTTAACATACAATGTTTTGTAATATCAATTAATTTGAAGTTATTACAGTTAGTCGGCTATATTTAAGTTCAAATATCAGTTTCCAAGTAAAAGTTCAAACAATTTTTTGTATTTTATTTATTTATTTGTTATACTATACAAGTTTGGGGGAGGCATGGTCTGGAGATAAACCTCATAATTTGAGTTCATTTAACATTTAACTTTTAAGTAATGCAGTTAAAATTACATGTATAATTATATAGTAATAAAACATTTGAATTAGATACAAAATATGGGTTTACAGTACACACAGAAAAATAGGGTGTCAAAATTGAACCTTTAGGGGTACAACAGCTTGTTGCTGGGGCAGTACCCTTAAAAGGACATCTTTGTACCATAAAAAGGTTCAGAGTGGTACGCATTTGTACTCAAAGGTACTAATATGCACCTTTTAGGAGTAAAAAAGGTGCAAAGATGTCCTTTTGACATCATCACAAAAATGAACTGATGAGCTCTCGTGATGAGAGCTGAGGTAATCACGACCACACTCGCAGCATACATTCACAACGCGAGTTCAGTCTGGCGCGTTTCAGTTCATGCCTTTGCAAGCTTAACTTTCATAGAAATTAATTTGAGAAGTTAAAAGACTTCCATTGCTCACCATAGCTCCATTTAAATGAATGCCTGTAGCTGCCAGCTGAGCTCTGAGTGTGATCTCCATCCCCCATGCGTGGGTTCAAAACATGCGGAGATGGCTCCCTCTGCTGGCTGTAGTCTTTAGCCTTTGGCCAAACATTCCTCCTATGATGCAAATATCGTCAATTTGCATCATAGGAGGAATTTTGCCAGAAATAAAATGCATAAATCTCTTGTCTCAGAGGGATATGAGGGGGGAAAGCACAATAATTTGAATATACTCCAGGGTTTCTACTGATACAAAGCCTTATGCTAATCGCTGAAGTAACCCTTTAAGGGAATAACATAGTTTAATATGAAAAACGGTGGAGTATCCCTTTAATCTATCAACTAGCTCTGCTTCAACTTCGTTGCTCTGGTTGGTTGTAGCGTTATCCTATTGCATGCAGAGGGACTTTGAAAGACAACCATTCATCCTGCCCCCCGGATTAAGCCCTTCCAACGGTGTGTTCCCAGACCCAGCTTCATCTTGATGTGGGTCGGGCTTGTCAGGCTAATAAACTCCACAAACTCTAACGGGCCAATTTAAATTTACATATTCTCTTTGTTAATTTTACTTAACTTAGATAATTCCATTCATGTAAAATATTCTTTAATAAAAATATGAGTGTAAATTTCACTTGTTGTTTTTTTCAGTGAAGAACTAGACTTTGAACACTGGTACACTTGCACACAATCAGGACGCGTAAATACATTTGAACATTTGACCTCTCTTAATTATTACTATAATTCTTTATATGCCATATTTGATCTTTGCCCAGGACAACCTGAATGTTATTTCCTGATCTTATGCGTATAAATATGACCCATCTTCCTTCAATAAATATGAGAATATTATAGTTTTGCAGAGGCTCTGTGTCTGCTTGGGGTTTTCAACTGATGACTGATCGCATTGAGGATTCAGACCTGAAAATTTATCTAACACTTGCCATACACACTTGACATTAAGTAAATTATAAAAGCACAGCTGTTTCTGGAACTTCACAAAATCTTCCTCTGAGATTCTGAAGGCAACAATTTGAAAAACAAAGGTGAGTTTTGAAACCCTCTGAATACATTTTCTACCTAAAGTATTTGTGTGCTTTGTCTTTTTAATGCATTGAGAATAGCAGTGAGTGCATGCAGACATTTAACATTTCCAGCTTATTCATTTCAGGTTCATCATGGCAGTGCTGAGAAGTTTTCTGCTTCTTTTCATTATCTTCTCCATGGGGAATGCAGCAGGTAACCAACATATTTATTTGTAAAAACTCTTGCTATCTACAAACATTTAGGAAATGTACAATATTCAGTTGACTAATATTTGCATGATTAACAAGGGATTTACAGTCTAAAGTACACATATTTTCAGCACAATCACATGAACATAAAATAAGCTATACATAAAAGCATTATTTGCTGTGAATATTACAAGAACCCTAACCTTTATGTACTGGGTGCAGTTGATTTTTCCAGAAGATGCCCTGCTGGCTGGACAAATTTTGGACTCCGATGCTACAAGTACATCTCTCAATCAGCTAACTGGATCACAGCACAGGTAATGCGTTACAACAAGGTGATTTTGCAACATGATCTCATGAGAATACATACCTTTTTTAGGTAAAGTGTGATTCTACAACACATACATTTACTTACGTTTTCATACACAACGTACAATATTGCCGTATTGACAGCATTGAAACATAAATTATTTACGTATTGACAGCACTAAAATATTTACATATCCGTGTGAATGTGTAGCAGCTCCCATGCATGAATAATAACATTTATTTTTGTAATTGTCATATAAAAAAAGACTATAGCAGAGATAAGGAGAGCTGCAGAAATGTCTCTTCGGGCCACCAAGGAGACGGCCAAATCCATCGGCCATTCTATGGCAGCCCTGGTGGCCATGGAGAGACACTTGTAGTTTAATCTTTCTAAAATAAAAGACAGAGATAAAAAAATTCTGTAAGACTCGGATGTGTTTTGGGATGGCCTCTTTGACGACTCCGTAAATACGGTCGTCGAGAGGTTCCAAGAAGCCAAAAAACAAGCGGCTGCATTTCATTGGTTTCTCCCCCGTAATTCTCATCCTTCTGGGGCTGCGACACCAATAAAGGACGAGAGATCACCAGACTTGGATTTGACAATGAGTTGTGTTTACGTTTTATTATGTGTGTGCATGGCAGTTGTCCATCAGGGTCTGCCCACAATACTTTCGTTGTGTTTGGTTAAAGTCTTTTGAATGTTTGCCGGTTCCCGCCTCTTTCTTCCCCCCCGAACATACTGTATTACAATTTCTATGTCCAAATTACTATTACACATACACACAACAACAATATGCCATTTGACTCATCACGTCACCACAGCTGTGACATTGCAACTTTTGTTGATGCCTCTCATAGCCCAGATGGAGCAAGCATTGCAGGAGTAGCAGTAAAAATAAAGTTGTGGAGTGGAGTATATGAAATTGTTGACAACGAGTCTTTAAAGGCACAGCCTGTTTCATTAGTCCATTCATGACGCTGCTGGTGTTGAGAGAGGTGCAAGATAAAAAATAAAGCATTTTAATTGGAATGATTTTAGTGTGTATGATTTATTGCGGGCACGGGTCGGGTAACGGGACAAATATTAACGGGTCTGGGCGGGTGCGGATTTAATTTTGATACTTTCACGGGTCAAGGGTCGGATCTGGTGCTAAACCTTGCGGGTACAGGCAGGGGTGGGGCTCCAAAAATGGACCCCTGCAGGACTCTGATGCCCGAGGCACCCGCCTGCCCTTGGTGCCATCGGGGGACCGCTATGCCAACCCTGCCACCTCCAGTGCTACAGGGTGCAGCAGTCCACATGCTCGCGCCCTCCCAGGAAGGCCCACTGTGGGTCAGTTCAGTTGCTCCCTGCCTGTGCGCTGTTTCAGGACACTGAGCTGACCGCTCAGAAAACACCAGAGGCCAGCCTCGAGAGGTTGGTTCCCTTAGTAGATTTTCTGGCAGAATGAGAACTTCTACAGAATTCAACTCAAATTGGTTCCTGCAGACTGTAGAAAAAGGGTACAGAATTCAGTTCGGGTCACACCCGCCCAGGTTCAACGGGTTAGTACCCACGGTGGTCAACCCCGAGCAGGCTCTGGTAATGGAACAGGAACTGCAGGCTCTTCTGCGAAAAGAGGCTATAGAAAGGGTCCCTCCCCACAGCAGAGAGTCTGGGTTTTACAGCCTATTCTAGATCTGCGTCAGTTAAACCAAGCAGTAAAAAAAAATCTAAATTCAAAATGCTCACTCTAAAGCAGATCGTGTGCCAGATCAGGTCAGAGGATTGGTGTGTCACAATAGATTTAAAAGACACGTACCTCACGTCGCCGTCCTTCTGCAACACAGGAATTTCCTCAAGTTTGCTATCTGAGGTGAAGCATACCAATATCAGCTTCTTCCATTCAGCCTAGCGTTATCGCCCGCACCGTCACAAAGTGCGTGGATGCAGCTCTGGCTCCGTTAAGACTCCAGGGGATCCGTGTGCTAAATTATATAGACGACTGGCTCATTCTGGCTCAGTCAGAACAACTGGAGGTTCAGCATAGAGATGCTGTTCTCGCCCACATGAAGGTGTTGGAACTAAGGCTAAATATAATGAAAAGTATGTGAACACCTCAACAAAATCTTACTTTTCTGGGCGTAGTGTGGGACACAAAGACTATGAGAGCTCATCGGACGTCCACCAGGGTAAATTCGATCCTGGGAGCTGTAAGCAGGATAAAGCTAGGCCAGTCACTCACTGTAAAGCAGTTCCAGAAACTACTGGGCTTGATGGCAGCAGCATCCAATGTGATACCTTTTGCCCTGCTGTACATGAGGCTCTTACAGTGGTGACTCAGGACCAGGGGCTTCTCTCCGAGGGGGTGGTGCGGCCTTGATGTGGTGATGTGGAAGTATCCTTGGTTCCTGTCCCAAGGTCCAGTATTGTGGGTTCCTTGTCACTTAACGCTAACGACGGATGCATCCCTTAGTAGTTGGGGAGCAGTCATGAGTGGTCGCTCGGTGCACGGTCTGTGGATCAGCCATCAGCTTTTGTGGCACATAAACCAGCTGGAGTTGATGGCAGTGTTCCTGGCACTCAGGCATTTTTTCCCAGACCTGAGGGGGCACCATGTATTGGTCCGCATGGACAATACAGCCCTATATAAATCGCCAGGGGTGTGTGATATCGCGCCAGCTTTGGAGGCTGGCGCATCAAGTTCTGGTTTGGACCCAGGGGAAACTGCTATCAGTTCGAGCAATATAGATTTCAGGGTACCTGAACAGGACGGAAGACTTCCTGTCGAGGCAGGGAGTAGTGCCGGGGGAATGGAGACTCCACCCCAAGGTGGTGGAACTCCTTTGGAGTCGCTTCGGCTGAGCACAGGTGGATCCGTTTGCATGCGTGAGACAACGCACTGTCCCCTGTATTATTCCCTCACGCATCCGGCCCCTCTGGGGTTGAATGCCATGGTGCAGACATGGCCAAGGCTGCGTCTCTATGCATTTCCCCCTCTGGCATTGCTCCCAGGAGTGCTGGAGAGATTACGCCGGGACGGGGCTCGGCTACTATTTATAGCCTGTTCTGGCCGGGGGAAATATGGCTGTCCGACATTGTGTCTCTCCTTGAAGGTCCCCAGTGGGAAATCCTGATCAGGAGGGACCTCACCCATGGGTAACTCGCTTCCTCCGTGGAACACTGAGGTTAAGGCCTGCAGCGTGCTCGAGGGTACCGACCTGGGACCTGGCCATAATTCTAGAAGGCTTAACTCTGGCCCCATTTGAGCCCCTTGAAGAAGTGCCAGAAAAATGACTTTCTTCTGACGATTTTGTCCCTTAAGAGAAAATCTGGGATTTATAGGCATTGTCGGTTGCCCCCTCTTTTCTTGAGTTTGCACCTGGTATGGTGAAAGTTTTCCTCTTCCTGAATGAGAAATATGTACCTAAGGTCGCCACTAATGTAGCAGGCCCAATAATGTTGGAGGCTTTCTCTCCACCTCCTTTCCAGAACCCAGACCAGGAGAAACTGCACCTATCCAAACGTTTCAGCACCTATTTCAGCACCTATCCAAACGTACATAAACATACATTTTGTGTCTTTGAAAGTTACGTATTAATACCTACATATTAACAATGAGACCAGGCTGGATTTTGTCACTTTATGGCAGGTGTCTTTAACTACATATATATTTTTGGTGATGTGGGTTTATGGGTAATGAAAGGTCAATAGTGTAATCATCGATCTAATTACAGAAATCGATTACGGTTATAAGTGCATTGTATCAAATTATTAATTTAAATATTAGTACATATGAAAGAGACTTAATATAAAGTGGGAATTGGGGTGATATTTCTATTTTTCTTAAGTAAAACTTTCTTTTCTGCTGATAATTTATACAGAAAACTGATAATGAGCAAATGATCAATCACAGCAGACTTTGTTTGCAAATGTCTAAAAGAACACTTATGCTTTATGCTAAAAATATTTGATTTTGTATTGACAATAAAAAATATCTTTTTAGAGAAACTGTCAAAGTCTTGGTGCGAATCTCGCATCTGTGCGTAATAAACTGGAAAATGATGTTCTGCTCAGTCTGATACCTTCTTCCACACGTACTTGGCTTGGTGCTCATGATGGCGTACAAGTAAGTTCAATTATGTGTCCTAAAGAGACCTATTTGTCTTAAAAAGCAAAATGGTTCTAATGAAGATGGTTTGATTTAATTAGCTTCTTTCTGATGTCTGACTATAGTAGTGCACTCTTTGTATTCCCTATCTTCACTCTTAAGGACGGACAGTGGCTGTGGAGTGATGGAACTGCGTTTTTATATTCCAACTGGTGCTCTGGAGAACCTAACAATTTAGATGTTCCTGAGAACTGTTTGGAGATCAACTACTCCTGTAAGAATGCAGTCTGTTTTTCTTTTAATACTTTCTATTATAATTTACAATACTACAATTTAATACCATTTGGATTATTTTGATTTTAACACCATAATGATCAGAATAACTTATTTCATTATTTCACCCTACAGCTAACCATTGCTGGAATGATGTGCGCTGTTCACGCTCAAAGCCTTATGTTTGTGCTAAGGACCTGAGAGATTGTTTGTAGTCATCATATTGCAAAAATGTTATTCTGAAATCAAATATCTTATCTTTAAAGGGTTAGTTCACCCACAAATTAAAATTAGATCATTAATTAGTCACCCTCATGTCGTTCGACACCCGTAAGACCTCCGTTCATCTTCGGATATTTCTGTTGAAATCCGATGGCTCAGAAAGCCCTCCATTGACCACAATGTAATTTCGTCTCTCAAGACCTATAATAGGGACTAAAGACGTCGTTAAAAAGTCCATCTTACTATAGTGGTTTTACAATATTTTCATGAAGCAACAAGAATAGTTTTTGTGCGCAAAAAACACACTAAATAACGATTTATATAGAGATGGCTGATTTCAAAACACTGCTTTGTAATGCTTTATGAATCAGTGTATTGTATCAGCAGTTCGGATCACCAAAGTCATGTGATTTCAGCAGTTTGGCGGTTTGACATGCGATCCGAATCATGAATCAGTACCAGGCCCGGATTGGCTAATCGGGAGCACCGGGAAAATTCCCGGTGGGCCGGTCTGTTTTTGTGGCCGCGAGGGCCGTTGTTGTCTTGGCACTTGGTTGAACTATGGATGCTGTCCCTATTGGCTGCCTGCATTCACAGCAGCCCCACTTTTTTATTTTACCGCAGTCCCACTCTTTTTATTTATTATTTTACCGCAGTCCCACTCTTTTTATTTATTATTTTACCGCAGTCCCACTCTTTTTATTTATTATTTTACCGCAGTCCCACTCTTTTTATTTATTATTTTACCGCAGTCCCACTCTTTTTTACTTAATATTTTCTCACAGAGTGCAGCCTGCAGGTTTAATGATGACGTGATTATATTTTGACTCCCTGGCCCCGCCCCCGATGCAGCGCCTTGAAAGTTGCTCAAAATAAAAAAGTCAGATAAAAATGGGTAATAGGAAGCGCAAAGGCGGCGCTGAAAAGGCCAGAATAAAAAAAATAAGAAGGCTCTGGAAACTGACACGGCCAAATGTTCTAAGCTGTGCACATTGTTACTCAAAAAAACAAATGATGACGACGGCCGGTAAGTAGTAATTATCACGTTAAGGTAGTTAGGAGCAGTGCAAGATGCGATCGCGCAAAACAATGCTGTCTGCAAACCACGTTCATGTATGAAACTTTTTCTTAGCTCTTCAGCAGCAGCCGCCTCTAGTCCGTTTTGCTGCTAATAGTGAAGAGCAAGGCTCAGTAACGCTACCAAGCTCCAGTCATGAGCCAGCCCAACACACCAGAATGGGCAGGTAGGATTGTCATTCAGAAGAACTAATAGGAAGAGCCCTGCTCAATGAAAAATGCCCTGAGATAATAATGATGACCTGATGATTCAGCAATACATTAATGAAACTGAGTGACTTGATTTGAAAGCTTTGTAAAAAGGGGGTATTTGTGTTAAGAAATAAATGTAACAAATTTCATTTAGTGTCAGAAAGCGAGCGAGGACCCAGTTGTGAAGATTAGCTCTTACTGTGAAACACAGTTAAACTGCTATTTACTAGACAAGTGAAATGACATAAGAAATTTGTCAAAAAAACTAAAAATCTTTTCTTCATTTCAATGTTTGGATATTTATGAATTCTAATACTTAAAAAAAAGAGAGATTGATACTGTCCTGTTATTTACGGTTCTAATAAATCTTCACTGTGAAGCAAAACTTAAGCTACTGTTTTTGCACTGAATTGAAAATTATATTTTTCAAAAATACAAAGATTTATAACTTAGGGGGGGGGGGGGGGGGGGTGAAATGCTGTTTCATGCATACTGATCTTTTTACACTGTTAAATACTTGGATTCCCATCCTAAACATAGACAAAGTTTCAAAAACTAATGTTGGACGTTTGATAGAGTATTTCTGTGTTAAAAATACTCCTTCCGGTTTCTCACAAGTTTCGGAGAGTTTTTTTCGAGTATGGCTCGGTTTGACGTTAATAGAACGGAAGGTCCTTGTATGGGCCGTACGGGCTCTTCTCCCGGTAGGGTGCGCGCGCGTGACTGGAGCGAGAGGAAATGCACGCCGTAAACACTGCTCTCAGGTGCAGATCCAGTCCTCCGCGAAGACTTATGTCGCGCGCCACTCTCCACTTTATTCCTATGGGTGACGTCGAGCGACTTCAATGCTTCAGCACAGCATTCCGGGAAGGCAGCGCTGCATTTGAACCGATTTGAACGCAGAAATGACGGGAAGCTTCAAGGCATCGCTACAGTCGCGTCTCAAAGTGGATTTCCACGCCACTGCTGTAACAGGACTTCACCAAATCATACCAAAGAAGTGTGTTTTTGACAGAGCGGTCCCAGCGATAAAGGTTCGGTCCTGCTTTGGAAGCAGCCGGTGAGTAAATCTGCTTCAAATTTCTCTGCTATTGGCTCGTCGCGTGAGTAAACATCAGTAAACGACATGATCGTGTGCTTCGTCATTCAAATGCGCTAACGGTTACTCCATTGTTGTTCTGTATAACGTTACACTAGTCTGACTCTGACGTGCAAAACCGTTTTGCTTGCTACTTCTAAGGTCTAGTCGCATACAATAGTCCACAAACCGAATCATGCCCTCATAAACTGTGCGTAAAGACACACAAAGGGCCCTAAATACAGTACATACCACAGAGACGGACGTCCTGATGTTGCCGTTTCTCCTGTTCAATTTATTTCCACGCTTGAGGACGTCACCACTTTGTGCGCATCGTCTTTACTCCGCCCACACGATATGCCTCCAGGCGCTCAGTTTTTTCCCGGAAAGACTCGGAACAGCCTATATTTCTTTTATAAATATGATAAAACTAAAGACTTTTCGGAGATATGAAGGATGCAATACTACTCTATAGGTACTCAAGATTGACATGAGATTGACTGAAACTGAGTGTTTCACCCCCCCTTTAAGCCCCGAAGCTTCAGGAAGAAATGTTTTGAAATCAGGCATCACTAAATAAATAGTTTTTTCCTTTTTTTTTTTTTTTGCGCACAAAAACTATTCTTGTCGCTTCAAAAATAATTGTAGAACCACTGTAGTGAGATGGACTTTGTAACAACGTCTTTAGTGCCTTTATGGGTCTTGAGAGAGGAAATTAATGGAGGCCTTTCTGAGCCATCAGATTAAAAAAATAAAATAATTATATATATATATATATATATTGGCTGTCAAATGACATGAGGGTGAGTAATTAATGAGAGAATTCTCATTTTTAGGTGAACTAACCCTTTTAGTAAAGGGCTAATCTTTTCTCAGTGTCTTCTCTGAAACAAATGATCTTCTCTTCTCTTCAAAATAATTGATAAACAAATCATGTGCATAGTGGAAAATCAAATTATTGTATATAAAAGTGTAGCAGTGTTTAAGGGTTTGGTTATTAGAATGACATTAAATAATGTCATCACCATGGGAGGGTTTTAAGCAAGTTTCACACACACACACACGCACACGCACACGCACACGCACACGCACACACACACTTCATATTTGACAAAGAAGACATTTGCATGTTTGTTTCCTACAGTGGATTAGAAACAAATATGGACCCAATCCAGGGCTTTTTTTTGTTTTGTGTCTTATAAAATATATCATTATTTTGGTGTGAGAAACCAGTGCAAAGAATCAGTGATGGGGTGACCTGTTTGAACAAATCAAACTGAATCTTGAACAATTACAGGCCCTTTTCTAAACCTGTTTAATTAGATCAGAAGTAACATTTCATTATTCTGGCATTGCTGACTCTAAACAGCTAATAGAAAACAGAAGCAGGACATGATCAGAAAAAATATCCTCGGGTTGGAATAAAGAAGCTAATCTCCAACATTAGACAAGGGTTTATCAGCCTATTGTACTGGGGCACAGTGTGTATTTCAAAATGATCTAATGACACCCCCAGATATCTATTGCAATACAAAATTCTAAAACTGAAAATATTTCCATTGATTCAAATGGCATTTTCAAGGCAGCAAATTGGTTTTGATTAATTTTTATTTGATTCGACTAAATAGTTTTTTGTACACAGTTATTAGTTTTACACATGCGCAATTATTTTGTGTAAGTTTAATAATACTGAATTCACGAGTTTGTGTGCCCATATAATCTTAGTGAAAGTGGTAAACAGATTTGGCTTGCTGTCTGCTATAGAGGGGCTCGGAGAGGATATTCTACCCGAGCTCCGATTGCCCCCCTATAACAGGCAAATTGAATGAATAAAATAATGAATGAATGAGTCATTTATATAGCGCTTTCATATGTACTACTGTACACCCAAAGCGCTTTACACTCATGTCAGGGATCTCTCCTCAACCACCACCAATGTGGTGTACAAAAGGAGGAGCAGGGGAGGAGGAGGGATGCTTCAGGAACCAAAAAGGGGAAGAGGTAAGCTGCTGGTTTTATACCTTGGTATTAATTGAAAGATTAGATGGGCGTACTCCTCCCGAAATTACGTTTATTAACTTCACCTATTATGATCTGCTCACTCAACTTTAGTAACATACTAAAAGTTCAAAGTTTGACCACTTGAAATGTGTCATTTTTAAGATGGCGTCCAAGATGGGCAGGAAGCCCTTGAAATATCCTAACTCCTTCATTATTTGAACTAGCCAAGTAATCTTGGTGTCTAACCCCATGTTTTCTTGGTCTATGAATCCATTGGACTTGTCTAAATTGCACTGACATTAGATACTCATGGAATACATGATTTTGTGAGATTACTGTAAGGTTTTATTTTTGTTTGGGTTCAATCAGAGATGTAAACGATGTCATGTAACTCCTACTCAGTATGTGTTTTTGGACACATACCTTTTTTTTTTTTTTTTTTTTTAAACAGACTACATTTTATGTAAAAGTTATTGCACCCAAAAGTAAATTAAATTGGAGTTGTATAACTTTGATCATAAACAACTCTGAATTAGCCCGAACAGAGGCCTGTGTGTGAACCCCCTTGAAATGGTCACTCATTTCAATTTGAATAAAGTAATAGACTACATAAGTAATGCATAATCTATATATGTTTTTGAGTATAAAGGTGGCATTATACTAAACCAACAAAACAAAATTCACAATATTCAGCGATTCAGAAGATGATGGAAGAGAAAACGGACATTTGATATTAGATGCCTCATTGAAATGTTGTTGGCAGCACAGTCTAGGATGAATTTTGTTTGTACAAAATGGTATTCTCTATTTTAAAGGGGTCATGAACTGAGAAATAAAAAAATAATTCTCGAACTTTTGACACATCATACTATAAGAGGTTAACATACTATAAGAATATCCTGTAAGTTACAGAACTGAAAACTTCCTTGTTAGTCCAATACAAGCTTTTATTGACACCAGGCCCAGCAAATGACGGGTTTTTCAACAACGTCAAAGGGAGTCAAGCACTGGATCTGCAGAAGAATATCTACCTGCCTGTTTAGCCCCACCCACCGATTTGCGCTTGACATGATGCAATAGAATAATTGAGGAAACAGTACCAGGAAAAAGTACACTAATGGTAAATCTAGTGAAGGTCACAGTGCAAGAGATAAGAAATAAGAGGAAACAACTGAAGAAAATAGAAAAATATATTTATAGATACAAATTAATACAATTTAACAGGTTAGCGGTACTGAGCTTTCACGTGGCAGCCCTGTTGTAACTAATTCTACAGTACCACACAGTTCTAATGAATTTATTATTTATTGTAGTGGTAACTTAAAATTGGCAACAGCGTTTCTGCACTGTGTAAAATACAAACTGAACGGGGGCTCAAAACACACTGCTTCATGAACACAGGATACGCGAACTACACATTTCAGTTAGATAATGTTTTGATGGATGATACTGATAGTTGTAATAAAGATGAAGACGATTGCTAGGCACGTGCAGGTCTGTTATAGTTGATGCACAAACCATGTGCGCTCTCGGCTCACTAGATAAAGTTTGTTTGGATGACAATTGTAATAAAGGTAAAGATGATTACAGTGACATGCAGAGTCCTATAGGCACATGCGAGTACATTATTAATGATGCCCAAACAAACTGTGTTTATGCGCTCTCAGCTCACTGATCGCTATAAAATAATATTTCTGAATGAATTTTCAAAATTAATGTACTGTGAGTGTTTTGGATAAAGTGTAAGTGGTGTTTGTACACATGGGCATCGGCTCCATAGATTTGATTGCTTGTTCTGTCAGAGGAATTGTTTACTGAGGACATCTATTAGCTTCAGATGGCTAAGGGTGTTGGAGAGCCTTCGAATAAAAAAGGGTGGGAACCACTGCTTTATTGGAATCAAAACAATGGTTATGAACCACAGAAACCACCAACACTACACCACAAAAACCCCAGTGTTAAATGAACCCTCCTCAGAGTTTATTTGAGTCCACACTCAGGAGTGCTAAATGTAACACTGAAACAAGGATTAAAGTTAGAAATAATTAAGTGATTTGATTGAGTAATGATTGACCATTAGTGATGAACACCTGAAAGGAAATGTCACCTTTTTAGGTCACCATTATGGTGATCAGTCTTAGACAAACCGAGAGGAAATGTATCTAAACCAGGTGGTGTTGTTTATGTTGTGACAAATATAATAAAATATTTGGCTAAGAATGATCTCAGTTACCATGATGATTATGCCACTATCCAAATATAATGACACTTGAAGACATTTTCTGTGCTTTCTTTGCCACAACAAATTTGTTTTATAAACACAGTTAAATCATCCAGGAAAAAAATAATGTTTTAAAAGTAAAAGTCAAAAGCTTAACTAAAGCAAACACTAATCACCATAACGGTGGCTCTTCCCTTCAGTGAATCTACTTGTTAACAGCAGGTATTCATCAATAATTGTCAATCTCTTGTCAATCAAGTTATTTTTAACACACTTGAGTCAAATAAACCCTGAGGACTATTAATTTACTATTTTAATTAATTAATTAATTTTTTGCTGTGTAGGCAAAACAATACAAGAAAGGAGAAATATGCAATTACTTAAAGGTGGGGTAAGTGCTTTCTGGTAACCATTGTTGTTATTTCAAATCACCAAAACAAACACACTCCTACCCCAAAAAGGGTCACTCCTCTATTTTGATAGCTCCGCCCCACACGTACGTAACCCAGGCAACAACTATGGCAGAATTTGTGTTGCAATCTGTGTTATCGAATATTCAATAAAAAAGTCATCCCTTCCATGAAAAACACAAACCTCTCATGAACAACTCGATAGTACACGAGCACAACAGTCCAACTAACAAATATATTACAATTATGACAAGATTAGAGTTATAGCGATCACAAAAACACAAACCGTTCTGACAACTCGATAGTAGCCTACACGAGCACAACAGTCCAGCTAACGACATATTACAATTATGACCAGATAAGGGTCCGTCCTGTGCGTCTTGTTTTTTGAATAATGACGTGCACAGAGCGAGAGCGAGCGCTCTCTTCTCACCATCAATAGTAGACACGCCCCTTACCTGCCTATTGGCTACAAGCTTGTTATTGGACTTGGCCGAGTCCGTTTTGTAAAATGGTTTTGAAATAACACTTACTACACTTTTAAGGGAAATTGTACTTATTTTTTGCATAAATATGCTTGAAACCAATTGCTTTAATATATAATTGTACTTGTAATCACTTATCTATCATGCAGATATGCTAATTTGAATATTAAATGGCCAAAACATATATCAGGCACCAGTACTCCTGGTCTAGGAGGAATACAAATGAGTAATGGTCATTTTAAGGACCTGATGGCCGCCAATTTGAAAGTGGGGACTTTGGTACACATTTAGTATGTTTTTAAGTACATCTGATACTACTGTAAACCACTGAGAAAACTTTTGTTAGATTTTTTTGGGGTCAAGCCATATTTGCAGCTGATTAGAAGGTCAGGAGAGCTGGTTTGAAAAAATTGCCGCTTCGTGACTCCACCTGATGCATAAAAGGGAAATAATTATCCTGCCAGAAGCCTCATACTCCAAACATCCCACTAAAAATATGTTTTTCAAACTTACTTACCTTTGCAGAGTTGCAAATGCCTATCTCATAACCCTTATGTTTGACTTTGTGTGTGTGTGTGTGTGTGTGTGTGTGTGTGTGCACTTATTTGGGATTCAGTAGAATAGTTGAGTCAACTGTAACCTCAACACCAGACAGAAACTAAATGCACGTCAGACCTCTATTGCATTTAATCATGTTTTTTAGCTATCCAGTCAATAATTTAATCTCACCATGAGCTCCCATGATGTGTTCACATTCACAATGGCCCTCATTTATCAATCTTGCGTAGAAACTGGTGTATATGTTGGCGTAAGATTATGCTTACACTCCTCTCACCGCCTGATTTATGAAGCTGTGCGTACCTCTGCAATCCAGGTGTACGCAATACTTGCCCTTGATAGATGTGGCGGCTGAAAACGATCGTCATTAGAATAACACGCCCCTATATATTCAAGTCTCCGCCTCCCCCACGCCCTCATTTTACGTCATGGACAAACAGAAGACGGCAAAGAAGCGAAACTTCTCCGACGTGGAGATTGGGCGCGCTCAATCATCTTACTAGTCCACTATTCAGGGCACTGATTAGAACATAAGTCAATGGGCTGACTCCCTGATCAGTGCCCTGACTACTGAACTAGAGAGATGATTGAGACGCGCCCATCGAGACCATCACCAGGGAAGTGAAAAAAAAAAAAAAAACGAAATTGTTTTATTTGGGAGTTTAAAGAGTGGAATTAAAGGCACCTACAAAAACAAAATATGGACCCAAATTACAAGTACTCTTAGGAGGTTGAGAAGCGCACTCCAGCAGTTTAAATAGCTGTTTGGATGATAAATTACCATCACAATGCATTATTTTACAGCACGTTTTGAAACAATTAGCATTTAATTTCGTATCACGGCACATGTATTGGGGTGTACAATAGTGATGATGATGTGATGTGGAGTACTACCATTCATTCACATTAATAACTACATGACAATTTGTAAGATTCTTCTTCTTCTTCTTCTTCTTCTTATTATTATTATGATTATTATTCTTAATGACGCTTGTTATTCAGAAGAAGAATGTCGTTTTTATTGATTTTATTATTATTTAAAAGAAGAAGGTCATTTTTATTATTTTGTCAGTCTGAATTATTTTAGTCCCAGTCCGTGCGCAGCTGCCGGGCCAGGCGGGCCTGAACCGCCAGATAAAGCGCTCAGGCTCGCGACTGGAGGAATACATATGCCTACAAATCAAACGCTTTGGTAAAGTCACTCAAATTAAACATTGACGTTCATGTTGCACAAAAATAAACACTGAATGTTGTTGTTGTTTTTTACAGTGGGTCATAATATAGCATATCTTGTCAGTGCGTTTTGTGGTGTTAGGAATTGCTTTTCTGCGCATTTTCACACTAACTCAAACGTGCGTACACCACCTCCTGAGCTGGCGTAGAATTTGAGCTTGCCGTACGCTAACGTCCATATTGATAAATCTCAAAGTCACCGTGGGTTTGGGTGTACGCAAGGTGTACGCTGGAAATTTGGTGTACGCACTTTTGATAAATGAGGGGCAATGTGAAGTCACAGAGCACATTGTTCTCCATACACTGTAAAAAAGATGGATGACATGCCTTCACTATCTTCTGTTGTAGAACTTCACTCAGTTTCGCTCAGACAACTTTGCTCAGAGAAGCTGTCAAAATCCGAAGCATGGTCAAGTGCTTTAAATGAAGACGCTAAAGGTACTTTCACACCGAACGCGAATAGAGCGTCTGGAGCAAATTATTTCCATGTTAAGTCAATGGAAAGGCATGTTGACACACGTCTGGAGGTCTTGCGGTGCGATAGACAAGTTTTGCGTGGCGCGATGGACGCGATTCCACATCGTTCGCGCGAATAATGAAAATTTTAAACGAATTGAGCGCCTTGCGCGATACACACGTTATGCGCGAGTGGTGCTTTTTGTGCATTCACATGTTTGAAGCGAATTCGCGTCTACGCCCGAGTTGAAAAATTTGAACTTTGGCGTCAATTCGCGCTGCGTTAACCAATGATGAGCCTGCTTGCTGCTGTCACGTGATAAAGTGATGTGATGAGAAACCCTGCCTGCATATTAAAATATACTGTTATTTTGTCACTAAATGTAGTTTTAATGCTTTTCAGTTGATTAAGTAGTTGTTTAAAGCTAAAATATGTGGTTTACTTATAAAGACAGTGCCTATTTAAAAAGAATAATCTTGCGTTTTTGGAGTTTTGAGATCCAGGTGATAACCTGGCACTCAGCGCTCGTTAACCCCGGCGAGAGCAGCCTTTCCTCGGCCAGTCTTTCTGGCATTTGCCACTAGCTTGGATGTCTCTGTAGAGGTAAAACATGACAAATAATGTGTCATGTAAAATAAAAATAAAAATGTGTCACAAATAAAAAAAAAAGAAAAGAAAAAAAGAACACTTAAACTAACATCAGCGTGGTTAAAACAGCTTAAATTGAAAGAAACCATCTTGTATTTGAAGTGTAATTTGTTTGTTTAGTTTGTATCGTGTCCCATTAGAATACATAGAGAGGGCGGGGTTTATGATTTATACTGGGACAAGCCATCTGGGGATGATCAAGACGCTTTGGCTTCACTTTTCACACTTGGTTCAAACTGTGAGTTTAAAGGGGTCATAAAATGGCTATTCAAATTTTTTATACTGTTGTCTGAGGTCAACGTATGACGTTTGCATGGTTTTTAAATGTAAAAACATTATAACTAATAAGTAACAGGCTATTTTCTACACTGGTTTTGAGGCTCTCTCCTGAACACTGGGTTTTGATGGCCGTGCTGCACTAGAGACGTGGAAATAAACGCTCAACGATTGGATAAGATTTGCATATTTAATGTGCTTCAACTCCCTTGTCAGTTCACATGAGGGAGGGATTGTTTTGAAAGAGGCAATCAGAATACTTCTCTGACAGGGCTCAAAACGTATTTATCAAACAAACACAATGATTTCCCTCTCATCCACCGGTAACTGATTTATTTTTTTATTACTTGGCCCACCCGATCAGTAAAATAATGGATTGAATAATAATGGCAAATAAGGGATTCTCCAGCCTGTGACAGTGTGCCGGTATGCTTTGTTAGTCACGTACACATAATCAATACAATCTGTAACAATGCAATACATATATAAAAACATGTTTTACTCACAAGTGTGCTACACCGGTAATGAGGGGAAGGGGGGAGAAACCCAGGAGCGAGGAAGCAGGTGAATATCTCTTTAACTACAACTTAAGCAAGACAGCCGCGGCTGTAATATAACATGAAGTCTCATAAGCACACAGAAGAAGCTTGGTCCCAGTGGCCGGCGAGTCTGAAGGCTGAGACCGCTGTGTCCAGGCTGTGGTGTCCGTAGATACGGAGAGCCCGGTGTGCAGTCCAACACGGGACAAGATAAGACGAGAGGGGTAACTCAGATGACATATGGATAAACAGTGCAATACTTTGAAAGAGAACAAGGGGGAAAACAAGACTAGAAATAGGGAGAGTAATCAGGAGAGAAGAGATAGCCGGTGTGTGTTGTAGAACCTAATGAGACGATGATGAGACCCAGTTGACAGCAACCGGGTGGAGAGAAAACCTGAGAGAGGGTGTAGATACACGGCAGTCCAGCAGGGGTTGGAAAAGGGAAGGATGGAGCCGAGATCACGACAGCACCATTCCGTCGGATCTAATATAGAAGGCACACATTTTAATCTCAATATATCTGCAAATCCAGCATCTTTTTTTACAAACGATTGTCTTGCTATCTTCAGCATCTCTTTATTGCTTGTTTAGCGCCACGTTTAGAAGCACGGTACGCATTAATCTGTAAATGGTAAATGGACTGCATTTATATAGCGCTTTTAACAGACCCTATGGCCATCCAAAGCGCTTTACATTTTGCCTCACATTCAGTCATTCATACACCCGCCCGGTGTAGAGGCAGCGCCTTCCCCCTTTTAATAAATCATTGATTTGAGAGCTCTCGCTTTCTGGGCCTGCCCAGCTGGCATTCAACTGACATTAAACGTTTAAATGTAGTTGAAATAATGTCAGTTTATGAAAAAACATTGTTTCAACGTCAAAACAACGTTGAACACCAAATAGTTGAATTGGTGTTGTTAACTCACTAAGAATTCAACATAGAAATATCAACAAGTTTTGAGTTGTACGTCAAATCAACATTATTTTTACAACCATGACTTTTAAAATTTTTGTTGAAATATCTTAGTAGAAAAATAACGTTGGAACAACGTCCAAACAATGCTGATCAATTAACTGTTGAAAAAGAGTTGATACATGAATAATGATACAACGTTGAAATATCAACTCTGAATTAAACGTTTGTTGAGCACTTTCTACATCTTATGGCTTACTTTGACAGCAAGTCCGATTGATCATTTTGGTTAGTCATTCCATACAAGAACAATATATGCAGTGGCGGCTGGTGAAAATATTATATGTGGGGCTGTTTGTGTGGGGGTCTGGGGATATACATTTCCCCCATACAATTTTAAATTTTGTAGATGTGATTTCCTGCATTCTGGTGCATTTTAATTTTTATATATTAAGTTGTATATATTAAGTTAATTTTTATATTAAGTGGTCTCTTAATTTTTCTTCCAGAGCTATATATATATCCTACACAGCTCTGGAAAAAAAATTAACAGACCGCTTAAAATTAAAAAAATAACACACAAACATACACACACACACACACACACACACACACACACACACACACACACACACACACACACACGAATACAAGATGTATGGCTTGATTGGAGGATGGCGACTGTCCATCACACAAAGGCCAATAGGCTCTGACGGTTCCACACAACACCTGCTTGCGCGTGCGCGAAGTGGGTCTGTTTCGTCATCGTCAGCCTCGCAGGTTCTGACCTGGACCGATTCGACTGAATTTGGGCATAACAGCTCAGACGGTAAGCAAAGTTTTTGAAGTCACATTTTATAACTAGAAAATTCCTAAATAAATGTTGAGTGTGCCTGACTCTGGTCCATATACGTATTGTGTTAATTAATTATGTGTTTATATGGGCAGACTAACGTAGTTTAACCGCGAACCGGAGTTAGTGCTAGCTAACCGTCAAACGCCGTTCTTATCTGTGTGTGTGTAGACGTATGGGCAGACTAGTTTAACCGCGAACCGCCGTTAAGTGTAACGTTACGGGCAGACTAGTTTAACCGCGAACTGCCGTTAGTCCGTCGTTCCACCGGCGTGTATGTGTGTACGCTCCATGAAGCTAACGTTATACATATTAGATCAGTTTGAATGTTTTTGTCTTGTACTACCGTTACCCAATCAGGGAGAGGCATAACAATATCTATACATCTTTAGCACGTCACATTCTTCTTCTTTTTTCCAGAGATTTGGACCTGAAAGTCTCCTTTAATGTTAAGTTGTCCCCATACCTAACCCAACCATCTATTTGAATCTGAAAGTAACTAACCCTTAACTTTTTTTTGTTACATTTTTGTAAAATTTAAATACAGGTTTATGTGGAAGACTTTTTATATATAAAATGTATATAATAATTTCTGATCAAATTATTGCATTTATGTTTGAATGATTCGTTTTTGACTTGAAACAGTTGCATATTAAACTTAAATTTAGCTTATCCTTCCTATTTTGTTGGTTTTGGGGGGCGTGTTAGAGTGGGATTCTGTAGGTGGTCCTCAGAAAAAAATTGGAAGATAAAGTGGTCCTTGGGCTGAAAAAGTTTGAGAAACACTGTGTTAAATTGATAGTAAAGGAGTAGGGCTGTCGCGGTAACCGCAATGTTGTAAAACCGCGCTATTGACAAGCCAACCGCAGAGGAAGGAAAGCAACCGCAGAAACCGTGGCAACCGCAGTGTTCAGTGTTTTTTTTTTTTTTTTTTTTTTTTTTTTTTTGTGGCCTTGTTTTACAATTCATCATGTACATTTGATGTTAAATAAATTAATAATGATACAAGAGTGTTAGCTACTACTGTCATTTTCCCGCGAACTGTTTGTATCCGGTGTTTCGTTTATTTTGAATAGGCCTACTGAAACGATGGCAGACGCTCTCGTCCCAAAACCTAACTCCACGTCGCTAGTTTGGGAACATTTCGGCTTTCAACCCAATGAAAAAGGCGAGCCAGCGAATTTAGATGAGCCGATATGCAAAATTTGCAGCAAAAAGGTTCCTGTGACACGCGGCAATACATCTAATTTGAGGCGTCATCTCGCCAACTGTCATCCAGCCGTTGAAGCGCAGCTGCCCCCTCAAGCATCAGGTCGCGGCGCAACTTCAAAAAGAACAGCTGAGGCCGGTACCAGCCGACAGTTAGGAGTAGCTGAAGCCTTTGCAAAATCTGTAAAATACAGCCGTGAAAGTAACAGGCATAGATGCCTTACAGCCGCTGTTACGCAATATCTAGTTCAGGAGATGGTTCCGTTCAACACGGTGGAGAAACCAGCATTCAAATCAATGCTTCAACAATTTGACAAGCAATACGAGTTGCCGGGCAAAACATACTTTTCAGAAACTGCTGTGCCGAAAATGTACAGCACGGTAAAGACATCGATCAAAAGCGAGCTTATGAATGTCGACTACTTTTCTGCCACAACCGATATGTGGTCAAGTGTCAATATGACTCCTTATATGAGTCTAACGGTTCATTATCTCAGCAAGGAATGGACTCTGAAATCACGCTGCCTCGAAACGGTGTTTATGCCCGAAAACCACACATCCGACAATATTTCCGATACTCTTCGGCACGCATTTGAAGAGTGGTCCCTGGATGAGAAGAAGCTGGCCTGTATCACTACAGACAACGGGGCCAACATCGTTGCAGCAGTCAAAAAGTTGAACTGGCCATGGCTGAACTGCTTTGGTCACAATTTACATTTGGCAGTTACAAATGCAATGGCAAGCGTCAAGGACCGCACAGCCCGAGCAATGGGCCTGTGTCACACATTGGTCAGTACATTTTCTCAGAGCTGGTTGAAGAGAAGAGATCTAGCGAAAGCTCAAGCGGAACTTCAAATTCCTCAGCATGGCCTCATACTGGTAAGTTATAAAATGTAATCTAAATGCTTACTGATTGATTATGTCAGGCAAAAAATACAAATGTAATTAGGCTATATGAATTAAATTATAAAAAATAAACAATATCTATAGCCTACTGTCAAATAGGCTACTTCTGTTGCTGGATTAATTTTTTTTTTTTTTTTCGTTTAAAATAAATGTTTTACAAAATAAAAAAACGAAAATTACATTAAAAGGTCAGATATAGTCTATATAAATTAGGCTAATTGCAGCTCAAATTTAACGTCCATATCAGTCTGTGCACATTTAAAGAACATGCATTCTTTTGCAGTCAGGATAATTTAAATGTATTTTTTGTTTAGTAAAATATATATATTGAAACGAATAAATAGCCTAATTTAAAATGTAGCCATATAATTTATTTTGGTAAGCTAATTATAGGCTAGTAGATCGTTGCCATTGGCTAATTTCTAGGCTATTCAACGTTCCTTTCTATTCAACTTTGTTCAGGACTGCGCTACGAGATGGGGCACCAAACAGAAAATGGTGGAAAGAGTTTTGGAGCAAATCCCGGCTATCAGAAGAGTTCTGGATGACCGGAGACACCACCATCTAAATCCAAGCTGGCAGGACATCGCTGTCCTTGAGTCCGTGAATGCAGCTCTTAAACCCGCGGCTGAGTTTACGGATCTGCTGTCTGGCGAAAGCTACGTTACAGTGTCTTCTGTCAAACCCGTCCTGAAACTCCTGACAGAAGATGTGCTTAAACCATCAAGCGAGGATACGACCTTAACATCGGACATAAAGCACAAAATGTGTAGTGTTCTACAGGGGAAGTATGAACCAGCTGCCTTAAAAAAACTTTTGGCAAAGGCCAGTTTTTTAGATCCTCGATATAGGGACGATTATATCAATGACACGGAGACAAAATCCGCTATCATCGAAGAGATGGTGGAGGACGAAGAGACCTCTGCAAGTGCGTCAGTGGTTGGAGACGAAGGGCAAGTGGAGGTGCCACCTGCAGCAAAGAAAAAGACTCTTGGAGACTTACTGAAGTCACGGACAACCTCCGCGTCAGCGCCCATACCAAAGAGAGCGCGAGCAGATAACGAGCTCAGCCGCTATCTGCATGAGGAGTGCATCGACGCCAACGCAAATCCACTGTCCTGGTGGCGCGATAATCAGTATAGATTCCCGCTACTGTCCAAAGTCGCGCGCAAATATATGTGTATTTGTGCAACGAGCACACCGTCAGAAAGAGTTTTCAGTGCCGCGGGGAATATCGTTACCCCCATGCGATCCTCCCTGAAACCGCATAAAGTCAATATGTTAGTTTTCTTAGCGCGAAACAAAGACATGATCCAGGTCTAAATCACTTTCGTTTACGCTTGAGTAATATTTTCGTTTGTTCTCTGTATTTTCACATGGTTTTGTTTTCACACGTTGTTTTAATTCTTTCGTTTTTCAAAATGGAACATGCATTTTCTTCTTTTCATGTGATACGTTAAAATTATTTGATTTCTTTTATTTTTTTTAAATGGAAAAAGGCATGTTCTTGTTGCTGTTTTGCATTTAACAATAAAAAAACTGTTTTAAAACGTGTCTCTTTGTCAGTTAAAAAGCAACAATTTATGCTACATAATAACTCAACAACAGAGCTTTTTATGCAATAAAATCAGGATAAATTAGGTTTCTAAAAAAATAATAAATAAATAAATAAACGGCGGTAAAACCGCATACCGCGCTATTGAGCCACCCATAATAACCGCGAGGTAAATTTCCTAACCGGGACAGCCCTATAAAGGAGATTTATATTATTTGAAAATATGTTTTTATTTTGAATAAATGCAGTTCTTTTAAACCTTTTATTCATCAAATATATTAAGCATCAGAACTGTTTCCAACGCTCATAATAAATCAGAATATTAGAATGATTTCTGAAGGATCATGTGACGGTGAAGGAATGATACTGAAAATTCAGCTTTTCACAGAAATAAATTGTAATTTAACATATAATAAATTGAAAACCAAATATTTAATTTGTAATAAGATCACTATTACATTTTTTTTCTTTATTTTTGATCAAATAAATGCAGGCTTGATGAGCAGAAGAAACTTCTTTAAAAAACATTACACATAGTAATGTGTCCAAACTTTTATATATATATAAAAAAATACTCCATTCTGGGCTCTAGACTAACTTCTCTACCTGCAGCAAGGGTTACTACCAACTGCCTTTTGTTGCTCGCTCAAGCACATGATTATCAATGACTTTGCATGTTGATAAATACTAATTTATATACTTTGATCATTGGCAATGCCACAAAAGTTGATATTTGCTAAATATTTTAATTTGAGAGAGTAGTGTTTGCTAATACTGATCTGTTTTTTTTGTTTTTCTCATCAGATGCGGTCTTGAGCTTAAAGCCAATGAAAGTAGACGAATACATGGCCAAAGACTTGAAATATGCACCTGAGAGGACTGGTGGCGGTAGCAGAAAGAAGTAACAAGAAAGGAAGACTTAACCAGCTGTGTTTAATGTTGCCCAATGTTTGGGCCGTTTTTTTTAAAGGTTAAAAAAAGCTAGTTCACCCAAAAATGAAAATTCTGTCATTTACTCCTCACCCTAATGTCGTTCCAGACCCGTAAGACCTCCATCTTCAGAACACAGTTTAAGATATTTTATATTTACTCCGAGCTTTCTGTCCCTCCATTGAAAATGTATGTACGGTATACTGTCCATGTCCAGAAGGACCAGAAAGATAATAACATCATCAAAGTAGTCCATATGTGACATCAGTGGGTTGGATAGAATTTTTGCAATGAAAGCAATGAAAATACATTTTGGTCCAAAAATAACAACAACATAAAAAGTGACAGTATACCGTACATACATTTTCAATGAAGGGACAGAAAGCTCTTGGACTAAATATAAAATACCTTAAACTGTGTTCCGAAGATGAACGAAGGTCTTACGGGTGTGGAGCGACAAGGCGAGTCATTTAAAGGGTTAGTTCACCCAAAAATGAAATTGATGTCATTAACTCCTCCCCCTAATGTTGTTCCACACCCGTAAGACCTCCGTTCATCTTCACACACAGTTTAAGATATTTTATATTTTAGTCCCAGAGCATAATGCAGTATGCACACTATACTGTCCATGTCTAGAAAGGGAATAAAAACATCATCAAAGTAGTCCATAGGAGACATCAGTGGGTTAATTAGAGTCTCTTGAAGCATCCAAAATACATTTTGGTCCAAAAATAACAAAAACTACGATTTTATTCAGCATTGGCTTCTCTTCTGCGTTTGTTTTCAAACCTCAAATAAAGATTCAAACAGCCATGAATCAATGATTCGGATCGCCACAATGCTCTGGGACTAAAATATAAAATATCTTAAACTGAGTTCTGAAGAGGAATGGAGGTCTTACGGGTCTGGAATGACATTGGGGTGAGTCATTAATGACCTCAATTTCACTTTTGGGTGAACTAACCCTTTAATGACAGAATTTTTGGGTAAAGTAAAAGTTTGACATGTGTACAATTGATGTGAAAGGTTGGCACAATTGCAGCTATGTAATAAAGCATGTCTCCTACGTCAGCGAAATGTCTTTATTAATCTTCTTCCTGGTCTTCCTTTGACCAATTGGCTTCTTCCAAGCTGACTGTGCGTGTTTGCAAACTTAGTGTTTATGTATCCATTTCAAGGTGTTTGGTGCTACTGTTGAACACATCAATACTTCAGTGAAAACAGTTTAACAAAAACTATGTTGAAAAGCAGGACTTTATAGTGACGTTGAAATTTCAACGTTGATTGAATTTGCAAAATCTAAACTTAAATCAATGTTGGCAAATTCACCTATGTTGAGAAACATGACGTTGGAATGACGTTGCCATTTCAACGTTGATTAGATTTGCAAAATCTAAACTAAAATCAATATTGTTTCAATGTTGGCAAATTCACCTATGTTGAGAAACATGACGTTGGAATGACGTTGCCATTTCAACGTTGATTAGATTTGCAAAATCTAAACTAAAATCAATATTGTTTCAATGTTGGCAAATTCACCTATGTTGAGAAACATGACGTTGGAATGACGTTGCCATTTCAACGTTGATTAGATTTGCAAAATCTAAACTAAAATCAATATTGTTTCAATGTTGGCAAATTCACCTATGTTGAGAAACGTGACATTGGAAAGACGTTGCCATTTCAACGTTGATTAGATTTGCAAAATCTAAACAAAATTCAACGGTTATCCAACACTGGCACCTGACGTTGATTCAACAGTGGCTCAATGTTAAAATGCCAGCTGGGTGGTGTCTATAAAAGCTTTTCTTTTACTAACAAGGAAGTTTTCAGCTCTGTATCTTACAGGATATTTTTATATTACCATGACCTTTTATATATCAATGGCTCAAGGGAAAGCTGATTCCTCAATTTATTACCCCTTTAATATCGTTGCGCTTTGATGTAATTCGGATGCATTTTAAAGATCTAGCCTACACTTTTATTACTAAAATGCTGGAAAGTATTTACAAGAATAATATTTTCTTATGAAATGAATTAACACTATATATCTTAAATTAGCAGCATCATGTTTACCTCATGTAATATGTATTACTTATTTCTGCTCATTTTCAAATTTTTAAAATGACATCATATATTTCACTTTACTTAGTAACGTAAGCGGTTTGAATGCTTTTATTAAATACATCTAGTTTTTACAGCATATGCCTATTATGCCCTAGTAGTCACTGGTCAGTAGAAAAGTAAAAATGGTAGCACTTTACTTAAAGTGAGAATAAGATTGAAACTTTAATATCATGAATATGTGTGTTATTAAATGTTTGGTATAAATGTATTTAGTTATTTAGAATAGTTATTAAAATGCTATCTGGGGCTAGGCTATCTATCATGTAGTTTATAACTCTTGGTTTAGTAACTCTCATATGGAATTCATTTTCTACTCAAAATGACCCATTTACTCAAAAACTATGCACTGATTGTTACCATTATTAAGTTTTTGAGTAATTGGGTCAATTGAGTGCCACTCACTGTTGTGTACCAAGGATTGAGGTATCTGTATTCGGTTGGGACTTCAGATAGAAATTTACTGTGTTGTTTACTAAATTTTTCAAAAGTTAACCATACACTTTAAAAGCATGGCCTATTTCAGTGCTACACTGTTTGAGTAGAATTTACAAACAATGAGTGAGTAGTATTTCAAAGTAAACTTTAAAAGAGTAAGTATAAATTACTCCACAAACTCTAACTGGCCAATTTAAATGTACCTACCAGTATTCTCTTTGTTAATTTTACTTAACTTAGTTAATTCCATACATGTGAAATATACTTTAGAATATGAGTGTACATTTCACTTCCTGTTCTTTTCAGTGAAGAGCTAGACCTTGAACACTGGTACACTTGCACACAAACAGGAAATCAAGACACGCAAATACATTTGAACATTTGACCGCTCTTAATTATTACTATAATTCTTTATATGACATATTTGATCTTTGCCCAGGACAACCTGAATGTTATTTCCTGATCTTATGCGTATAAATATGACCCATCTTCCTTCAATAAATATGAGAATATTATAGTTTTGCAGAGGCTCTGTGTCTGCTTGGGGTTTTCAACTGATGACTGATCGCATTGAGGATTCAGACCTGAAAATTTATCTAACACTTGCCATACACACTTGACATTAAGTAAATTATAAAAGCACAGCTGTTTCTGGAACTTTACAAAATCTTCCTCAGAGATTCTAAAGGCAACAATTTGAAAAACAAAGGTGAGTTTTTGGAACCCTCTGAATACATTTTCTACCTAAAGTATTTGTGTGCTTTGTCTTTTTAATGCATTGAGAATAGCAGTGAGTGCATGCAGACATTTAACATTTCCAGCTTATTCATTTCAGGTTCATCATGGCAGTGCTGAGAAGTTTTCTGCTTCTTTTCATTATCTTCTCCATGGGGAATGCAGCAGGTAACCAACATATTTATTTGTAAAAACTCTTGCTATCTACAAACATTTAGGAAATATATTATTTGCATGATTAACAAGGGATTTACAGTGTCTAAAGTACACATATTTTCAGCACATAATCACACGAACATAAAATAAGCTACACAAAAAGCATTATTTGCTGTGAATATTACAAGAACCTTAACATTTATGTACTGGGTGCAGTTGATTTTTCCAGAAGATGCCCTGCTGGCTGGACAAATTTTGGACTCCGATGCTACAAGTACATCTCTCAATCAGCTAACTGGATCACAGCACAGGTAATGCGTTACAACAAGGTGATTTTGTCACTTTATATCAGGTGTCTTTAACTACACAGATAGTTTTAAGTGTGGGTTCAGTTGTAAGGAAAGGTCAATGGTGTAATCATCGATCTAATTACAGAAATGAATTACAGTTATAAGTGCATTGTATCAAACTATTAATTTAAATGTTAGTACATATTAAAGACATTTTATATAAAGTGAGAATGGTGATATTTCTATTTTTCTGCAATAACACTTTCTTTTCTGACACAGAAAACTGATCATGAGAAAAGGGTCAATCAGAGCAGACTTTGTTTGCAAATGACTTAAAAGTAGGGATGTCCAGATCAGGTTTTTTTGCCCTCGAGTCTGAGTCCGAGTCATTTGATTTTGAGTATCTGCCGATACCGAATCCCAATCCGATACTTAATACATAAAAAAATTATGTATTTTAATTGAATTCCTTATTTTAACATTCAACAACTCTAACAAACAGAGCACTGCTGTGAGGTAGCTTGAACAATCAAGTAATAAATAAACATAAATTCTTCACTTTTGGTTTTTAGTGCAACAGAAAATATAAAAAAAGTCTAGGACCGGAGTTGCGCAGAGCAGGAAGTACAATGGCGATATCAAAAGCACACCCATACTCTCACAGATGCAGAACAATTAATTATTTTGGTGTTAAATAAACAGTTATGGAAATTAAATTAAATTAAATAATCTGCTCCCAAAAAAAGTCTGTTAGTGCCTCAGTGACAACTTCACTCAGAGAAGACGTCGATCTCAGCTGTCAATCATGACATTACACAGCCGTTTTTATAGCATCAAATAACTAACTAAAACTAAACTTATTTAAAAAATGAACACTTGAAATGAAATCATCGTGATGATAACTGCCTTCAATGACATAAACTAACTTTAGGGAAAAAAAATTTGAAGTGTAATTTGCTTGAAGTGTAATTAACAATGCTTTTCATGTTTTTATAGGTCTATAACATTAGTTTTTAGGTAGAGAAATTGAATAAAGTAGGCTAATCAAATGTAAAATAGCTGCATATTTAACTGTTTGAATTAAAGACTAATCCTTACAAAAGCTATTCAATCAAGAGCAGTGAGTGATTCCTTATCTTTTGTTTGACATTAAACAGACAGCAGTAAAGGCTACCGCCCCTTTAAGACCTAATGGAAGGCTCTGCGTCGTCTTTCTCGACTGTAGCCTATAAAGTCCTCTTAAGGCATATTCAGATATGTCTGGCATATGTCTGCTTGGATACTCATCAAGATCGACATGTTGACATACTTGTGTGAGTTGGTCCGTTTAAGCGCAAGACTTGAAAGAGAACTTAATATTTGCGCGCTGTGAGACAAGTGCTTTCGGATGATGCACAGAGACAGATCAGCGCGCGCGGTCTCATTCGCTTCTTCTGCCGAATATACCCGGGTGATTACTGTGAAAATGACTGCTCATATTCAAACATACAGCAGCACTCGCATGAAATGAACAAAGTTTACACAGATAGACCGTTTTGCCCACGTTTTTCTTTTATTAGCGTCTTTTCTTTTATTTATTTCTTTTAATTACTGTTGTAATGCATCACTGAGGAGCCAGCACGTGTATCCATCTACAGAAACATACATAAAGCATTATTTTCAAGTTAGAACCCATATTATTGATGCGTCATCAGATGTGAGATGAACCGCGGTGTGCGCACCTTTTACCCGGCACCCCTGCTCACCTTACCCCAGAATATACCTGAGTCCTGATCGCGTGATCGGATCGGGACATCCCTACTTAAAAGTTCTTTAAAAAGTAGTTTATGCTTTATGTTAATATTTGATTTTTGTATTGACAATAAAAATGTTTGTCTCTTTAGAAAAACTGTCAAAGTCTTGGTGCGAATCTCGCATCTGTGCGTAATAAACTGGAAAATAATGCCCTGCTGAGTCTGATACCTTCTTCCACACGTTCTTGGGTTGGTGCCCATGATGGCGTACAAGTAAGTTCAATTATGTGTCCTAAAGAGACCTATTTGTTTGTCTTTAAACAGTAAAGGCAAAGTTTCTAATGAAGATGTTTTTTTACTTCTATTAGCTTCTTTCAGATGTCTGATATAGTAGTGCACTCTTTGTATTCACTCTCTTCACTCTTAAGGAAGGACAGTGGCTGTGGAGTGATGGAACTGCGTTTTTATATTCCAACTGGTGCTCTAAAGAACCTAACAATGAACGGGGTAATGAGGACTGTTTGGAGATCAACTTCTCCTGTAAGAATTCAGTATTTTTTCTTTTTTATACTTTATAATTTACAATACTACAATTTCATATAATATGGTAATATGAAATGACTCATTTGTATTTTTTTTAATTCTAACTACATAATGATCAAAATAACTTATTTCATTATTTTTACCTACAGCTAACCGTTGCTGGAACGATATGCGCTGTTCATTCTCAATGCACTACGTTTGTGCTAAGGACCTGTGAGATCATATGTTCAATTCAATTCACATTTATTAGTATAGGGTTTTTTCACAATACATATCGTTTCAAAGCAGCTTTACAGAAAATGTATACGTCTACATTACAATTTAAAGTTATTTGTCCATGTTATGCATTTCAGAAATGTACATATACAAAGCACATAGATTAGCTAACAATGTATTATTAATCAATATAATAAGTAAATTAAGACACATAAATAAGTGAAATTGGAATACATGTTATAATTAGGGTACATGTTATATATGTTATAATTACACATGTAGAAAATGAGATGTGTAGTCATCATATTACAAAAATGAAATAAATTTTTTTTTATCTTTAATCTCTTCTCAGTGTTTTCTCGGAAACAAATTATCTTCTCTTCAAATAAATAAAATAACTGATAAAGCAAATGAGGTGCATAGTGGACAATCAAATTTATGTATATAAAAATATAAATATAGCAGTGTTTGAGGATATAGTTATTAGAATGGTGTTAAATGATGTCATCACCATGGCAGGGGTTTAAGCAAGACACACACACACACACACACACACACACACACACACACACACACACACACACACACACACACACACACACACACACACACACACACACACACACACACACACACACGTTGGTCTATGTGGTTTACAGGGACTCTCCATAGGCGTAATGGTTTTACTGTACAAACCGTATTTTCTATCCCCTTACACTGCCCCTGTCCCTAAACCTACCCATCACAGGAAACATTCTGCATTTTTACTTTCTCAAAAAAACATCGTTTAGTATGTTTTTAAGGCCATTTGAATTATGGGGACATTTGATATGTCCTCATAAACCACATTTATAGTGTAATACCAGTGTAACACCCATGTAGTTATACACATTTGTGTCCTCATAAACCACATAAAAAGGCTCTCACACACACACACACACACACACACACACACACACACACACACACACACACACACACACACACACACACACACACACACACACACACACACACACACACACGTCTGGTTCACTATCTTTGTTGGGACTTCTCCAAACTTCACATTCTATACCCCTACACTGCCCCTGCCCCTAAACCTACCCATCACAGGAAACATTCTGCATTTTTACTTTCTAAAAAAAAAAAAAAAAAAAAAAAGATGCTGTATGATTTATAATCCTTTTGAAAGGGGGTGGGGGTGGGGGGGCACTGGCTGGTCCCCACAATATAGGTGATCTCAGGTTTTACTATCCTTATGGGGACATTTAGTCCCCACAATGTAACTTCTCAACGTGATAAGTTGTTACTTGTTATTTATAGCAATTTCCACACTGGTGACCCCGACGTGATAGTCTGCTGGACGTATCTAGAGAAACGAGAAACGGCCGTGAATGCCGTCACTCTTAAACTCCCTGAATTCTGGGAAACGTCAGCTTCGGCATGGTTCGCTCAGACCATTGCGCAATTCGCGTTGTGTGAGATCACCGCAGTTACAACTAAATACTACTTTGTTGTGTCAGCTCTCGGAAATACAACGGCATACAGATTGGTGAGCCTTCTTACAAATCCTCCAGCAACTGACAAGTATGCAGCACTCAAAGCCCACTTATTGAAAACATTTGAACTGTCAGACGCTGAGAGAGCCAACAGGCTTTTCTCCCTTCAAGGACTGAGTGACAGCAAACCGTCCGAGCTCATGGATTGTATGCTGGATCTTTTAGGTGAGCAGAGACACAATTTTCTTTAACCCATCTTTTTCTGCGTCACCTGCCTTTCCTTTTTCGTGTACTTGGACAACATCCTAGTAGCTAACACGTCTAAGTCTCAATGCCTGGCTCACCTCTGAACCCTTTTGAGCGGCTTAGCTAACATGGCCTCATTGTCAACCCAGCCAAGTGCCAGTTCGGTCTCTTCACCATTGATTCGCGGAGAGACCAAAGACCTCCACAGTTCCCATGCCCGCTCACAGTCAAATCGCTGCAGGAGTTCCTCAGCATGGTACATTTTTACTATCGCTTCATTCCTCGAGCCGCTCAGCTCATGCAGCCCTTACACAAGGCCTTGAAAGGTAAACCTAAGCAAGCCGTGGACTGGACTGAGAGAAGAATTAAGGCTTTTGCTACCATTAAGGCAGCCCTAGCAAATGCCACAATGCTGGCGCATCCCTCTCCTACAGCCCCCCTCGCCATCACCTCGTACGCATCAGACTATGCTGTCGGTGCCTTCTACGAGCAGTGGTTAAGCGGAGCCTGGCAACCACTGGCATTCTTTAGCCATCAACTGCCACTTTTTATGGGGCTTGAGTGTGCTGATACCTACGTATTACCTCTGTTGGATTGTGCCAGTAACTTATCTGGGATTCCGGATTGTATATCTGCATTGCCTGCTGAGACTGGGACTTCTACAACACTCAGATAAGAAGAGACTTGCATTGCAGACTGTATAGCTTCCCTTATCACAGCTTATCTTTGACGGCCAGGTCATCACTTTCTTCTCCTCAGTCACAAATCTTCAGTTTGACTCACAGCTGACCTTCAGCTGGACTACTGCAACAGACTCTTCAGTGGGATTTCTGGCAGAAATATCCAGATGCTTCAATACATCAAGAACAGTGCTGCCAGAGTCCTTATGAGAGTCCGTAAATATGATCACATAACTCCCATCCTACACTCATTGCACTGGCTTCCCGTTTCATCCTGGATCGACTACAAATCCTCCTGCTCACACATAAATGCATCACCGGATATGCACCTCCATATCTACAGGAACTCATCATTCTGAAATCCTCCACCTGCACCCTCAGATCATCAACCCACCTGCTTCTTCAAGTCCCCACCACCAGGCTTCGTACCATGGGGGATCGAGCTTTCTGCTCGGCTGCACCGCAGCTTTGGAACCACCTTCCCAGTGAGCTGAGAGCAGTACAGAGCCTGGACCACTGGTTTAAAGCTGAACTGAAGACTTTTCTGTTCAGAAAGGCTTTTATGTGTTGATTGTTTGTATTTTTCTTTATTTTTACTTTTTATTCATTTTTGTTACTTTTTCCCCCTTTTTCCATTGTTGCACTTTGAGATTCTTTGGAATGAAAAGTGCGTTATAAATTAAGTCTATTATTATTATTATTATATACTTTTCCCTCTACAGCATTTGAAAATGTTTGATACACCTTCTCTCTCTATTTTTTCTGTTTTTTTTTGTGTATCACTTTGTATTTTGGATTTAAGTTAGACTTACTGTGATATTGGTTTACTTTCATTGTTGAATTTTGATATTCATAATGCTGCAAATTGTTACTATGTTATCATTCAGTGGTTCAAAAGACACAATTGTACTCCCTCATTGAGACTCTTACAGTTATTTTGAACAAAACCCTTTTTTGAGGCTTTCTTATAAAAAAGTAAGGCGAGCCAGTTACAAGCATGAAGTGGTTTGTTTGTGTTTTTATTGTTTATTTTTGAAGTCTAATAAAAAGCCCATTAACCTCTTCATCCTTGAGTCATCCATTCCTTACCTCACCTGACAAAAAGTGGTGTGTCACATATGTAATTTAAACATATGAAGAGTTCAGATGCAAAAGTCTCTAAAAGCCACTTTGGTCAAAAATTAGATGACAATACTGAGTGACTGCTCTCCGCATATGTTCATAAAATACTTTCACTTCTAACCCACTAAATCCCAGCCTCAGCCAATTCAGAGGTAGGGGTACTCAGGTAGAAACCTATAGATAGAAAAATTGGTCATCTGAGATGTGTGAAACTCCTCCTTTGTTAGTCAAGTTTTAGTTTCATCTGACTGCCAATTGCTATAATAAATGTATAAAACGTTCCAAGGGATTTATTTATGGTACTCATTAGCCTGACAAGCCAGACCCACATCAAGATGTTGGGTCTGGGAACTCATCATTGCCGTTCTTTGTTCTTTTCTCAAAGAAAAGCTCAACTCCAAGTCTTCCAGAGTTGCGACCAAAACAGATTCGAAAGACCGCTGTTCGCCAGCTTCTTTGTTTACAAGTTGCATGCGGAACCTCCGCAACTTTGCCGTCATTATATTAAGCCCGCCCACCAACTCTATACACGATTTGATTGGCCTGACCAGAGTTTGGTTTTTACAGCTCAGAAGTATATTGAAAGTTGCTGGACGACAGATAGTACCTTCACAATAGTACCTGGTCATCATAGCGACGCCACAGGAAACTGCCGTGACGTAATCTTCTACACCAGGGGTTTTCAAACCATTCCTGGAGCCTCCCCAGCACTGCACATTTGGGATGCCTCCCTTATTGGACACACCCAGCTCAGGTCATGGAGTACTAAACTAATCAGCTGAGGAGTTAATACAGCTGTGTTAAATAAGACACCCATCCATCATATGCAGCGCCTTTAACTATACAGAAGCCTAACCCTTTAAGAATCTGAAATCGGATTGGAAAAGTAGTGCAAGTAAACATATCTATTGAGATGCATTCCTTAGGGGGCTGCATATGATGGATGGGTGTCTTATTTAACACAGCTCATTAACTCATCAGCTGATTAGTTTAGTACTCCATGACCTGAGCTGGGTGTGTCCAATAAGGGAGATATCAAAAATGTGTAGTGCTGGGGAGGCTCCGGGAATGGTTTGAAAACCCCTGTTCTACACGACACACACCCGCTACACACACAGGACAACGGAGGAAATCAAATGCAGCCTATGTTGTTTTTTGATCCTTGGGATGTGGCTGTTTCTCACAGCAAGAAGACAAACCTTGTTTCTATCTCTGGCCAAACTATTTAAAAATGGCAGCTGTTAGGATGTACCAGCAGACCGAGGTGTAAAATAGGTGACTGGGGACAAAAATCCACGGTCCAGTAGTTTTATTCACCAAGGTGAAAGGAGAAAAAATATTTTATATAGATATATATTTATATAGTTATATAGATAGAGAGATAGAGAGCGAGAGAGTACCAATAGTGAAAAAAACAGGAAAAATAATCAACAAAATATAATACAAAAGAAAATAAACTTGCAATATACAAATGTAAGTTGGCTATGCTAATGTACAGGCCCAAAAATACAAACGTGTTTTAATCTCTCCACACTATTTTCTTTTTACCTAAAATGGCTGCCTCTTTTATAGGCTTTGGCTCCTCCTATTTCTGGAGCATACCATTTTAGGGGAAAACCTATAGGTTACAAACAGATGACAAGACATAAACAAAAAAACCTACACAACATTTCAACTCTACAACATGTATTATTTACATCTACTAACATGTACAGAGCTCAAAACAATAAAGACAAAACATATAAGGAAACACTTATATCCCAGGTTCTCTCCCTCCCCCATGAGGTCTGAACTAGATAAAGTAACCTTTGATGAGCAAATGCTAGCTTAAAAATGGCTACTTTCCATGTGTACTGGTTTGGCAAGTGAAAGGTGCACCCGAAGGTATGTGTTGCAGTTTGAAATGTATTGAAGTTAAACTGATACTGAATGAAATTAAATAAACTCTTATGTTGTAAAGTATGTTGTTCTTTTTTGTGTGTGTGTAATGATATTATAATAGCATGCATCACTGAACATTAAACATTTCAACAAATTTTAGCATTAAACAAACAAAACAAGGAAAGTGATAACTTGGGATGAATAAGGGATATTACAACACCAACATCAGCTTACAAACACACAACATAAGATTGTATATTTAGCCGGCATTTAGTTTGTGTGTATGTGCAATGGTGGAAACAGTTCGGTGTATGCACATACCCATGTTCAGTCCCTTCATTATAAAAGTCTGGGGTCACAGTCAGTCTGTGACAGCAGCGTTATTCAGGATACTCCATCTGGCACGTGCAGTTTTGACATAGTGAATAGTGACGATTCTTTCTGACCAATCAGCAGTCTGCCCTGTTTCAAGTCACATTTTAGTATCACCTCAGCTAGCTCAGATTCTCACCGGAGGTGATATGAAAAAAAGCATCTGGAAGCTGGAACTGTAGTGGAAAGATTTGCTGCCGCTAGGGTGCGTCTAGATTTCTAGGCTAGGTATTCATGGTATTTTTGAATAATTTTGACAATTGAACAGACTGTTTCGCATGTGATGACTTGTACAATGAAATAACGTTAACACGTTTTGTAGCGAACAACCATTAGACTGAGAATCAGCAATCAGTTTAGATCAACAAGGGAAAATGGGAAAATTTGGATTAAATGGGTTAATGATCTACAGCAAAATAGATCTAGGGAATAGAACACAATGGGAATTGAAACACTAAAAAGTAAAACACTATAACATAAAAATCTTGAAACACAAGATAGGAATCATGACAGTGAATTAGTGTAAATATTTTCTTATTTCTTAAGCTTCTCTTTTGACTGTTCTTGTGTAAGACTGCCCTTGTGTAACTTCTTTCCGTTACGCTATGTGCACATCGTGGACACACCTAGACTGATAAAAGTTATTCTGTGGTGACGTGAATAGTACAGAAAAAAACTAATGTCATTTCTTGTTCATTACAAAAGTTAGTTCAGGCAAGAATTTAACAAAAAAAGGAAAAATTCTAAAATGGTTCTAAGCAGTACAAAATTAGGGTTCTTTCGGTTTGTAACAGTAGCAGAACCCTTTTTATAAGGTTCCATAAAGAACCATGTTAACAAAGTGTTTTTAGGACCTATAGGCAGAACTTGGTGTTATAAATATCCCTAATAGTTTATTTTCATTAATATTAGTATATTTCATATTATTAATGGATTATGTATGCTTTATTCTTAATATTCTTAGTGTTATTTTTGCATTTTATTTTTTATTTATTTATTTTTGCATGCATATTACTGGCTGTTTATTAGTATAAAGTCAAGTCAACTTTATTTATATAACGTTTTTACAACGAGGATGGTTTCAAATCAGCTTCACAGTGTTGGAAAATATTGCAACAAAATTTGATTCGGTGATGTCATCGGCTCATTTCAATTTATAATATAGCGACAATGTGGGCAGATCAGTGATATAGTTAATTTAGTAATTATTTTATATGGATATTTAGTTGAAAACTTAGATTGACGCCATAGACAGGTTTATTTAGGATGACGTGTTGAGTAAACAATTATTAAATATAAATATTCATAGGATCGGAGTCATCACGCAGGAGACGTGATGAGGATGACTTGTCGGTGAGGCAAATTCAGGGGAGACACTAATTGACACAGCCTATGTAGACACTCCAGGGATGCGCTGGTCATGTCTGGGCGCAGGTCCACCATCTTATCTGGATCCGGCTGACTGCAGTAAACCTTGGGATAAACAGAGAGACTAACATTAGCAGAGATTATACTCTTTTTATGGTACAACGAGTACATCAGGTGTTTTAGGAAGTGTTCACGGTTCCAGCTGACCTAGTTAATGCAGCCTAACAATCAGTCAATTGATTTGAATAAAGTTAAAAAGGTTTTATGTGTATGCATAGTAGAGAGATGTGTTTTAGTCTAGATTTAATCTGTCTGCTTCCCAAACAATACTAGGAAGTCTTTTCTGTTTAGGTACTTAATAGGAAAAGGATTGTCCGCCTGCAGTTGATTTTGATATTCTAGGTATTATCAACTGGCCCGAATGTTGAGACCGCAATAGATGTGATGGAGTATAATGCATTAAGATCTCATTCAGGTACTGGGGAGCTAAACCATTTTGCGTGTTGTGTGTGTAAAAAGCAAGATTTTAACATTTATACCAAAGAGCACACCCAGGTTCCTCACTGACGACGAGGGCTTGACAGAGCAGTCATCAAATGTTAGACAGTATTTTAGTTTACTACTTGTGGAGTTTTTTGTCCAATAATTAAAATTCTGTTGCAGGAAATTATTCATCCAATTTTTTATATCAGCTATGCATTCCATTAATCTAGTGAATTGGTAGTTTCTTCAGGGTATGAAGAAATATAGAGTATCATCAGCATCACAATATGCATGAAAACAAATGCATAAACCTATAAATTCCTTATTTTGCATGCTCTTATTCCACATCCCTTAATCCTACCCAAAACCTATACTTAAATGCTACAAAAAATACTTTACTAAAAATTTGGAGTTAACTGAGGCAAAATTCATAGACAATTACATACAGTATGTGTTCCTTAGTATGTTGTTTGAGTAAAATTGACAAACAAAGATTAAGTATTGCATAGTAAACTTCATGTATAAAGTACTCCATAAACTGGCCAAGTTAAATGTACTTATTCTCTTTGTTAATTTTACTTAACTCAAGACACACACATACATTTGAACATTTGACCTACTATAATTCTTAACAAGCCATATATGGGAAGATTTGATCTTTTCATATGATTGGATGGCCAGGACATCATGATGTTTTTGCCTGATCTTAGGTGTATAAATATGACCCATCTTTCTTTAATAATGAGTAGATCAATAATGAAATGTTAAGAATAAAATATTATTTAACATTTACTCAACCTTAAGAATGTCATTGTTGTTTCTGGAACTCCACAAAATCTTCCTCTGAGATTCTGAAGGCAACAATGTGAAAACTAAGGTGAGTTTTGGAGCAGAGACCTTATGAATACATTTTCTATTATTTTTATGCGTTGTCTTTTAATGCATTGAGAATTGTGTGCAATTAAGTGTATGCAGACATATAACGTTTCCTGCTTATTAATCAGGTTAATCATGGCAGTGCTGAGAAGTTTTCTGCTTTTTTTCATTATCTTCTCCATGGGGAACGCAAGAAATAAATAAAATTAAACAAAATTAATTAGGCTAAATATTAAACAAAATACATTTATTTGTCATAAAAAACATATTGGAAATATACAATATTCTATTGACTAATATCTGCATCCTTACGCTTTGGTACATTTCTTTAAGATTTTCAAACAAGTGAGTGCACTTCTCAAAAGAGTTCATACAAACAGCACCAAACAATGAATTACCTGCAAAATCCTGCAAAAGAATGTAGCTATTTTATAGAACTGGTTGATCGTTAGTTGATCTAGCCCTTTTAATTTCCCTTCATTAGTGAAATTAAAAATTCACCTTTGTTATAAAAAAAAAAATTCTAATAGAAATGCATAGAAAATATGCTTGGCAATTTATGTTCAATCATTTTGCATTTAATGACTTATGTAAGGAACTAATGCCGAGATGTTTTGAGGGGTAAGACTTTTCAACAGACCAGTATAATCAACATGACATATGCAACTGATAATGTAGGAAACAGCAGACACTTGTCAATATAATCAATTGAATGAATGTACCAAAGCATTTGAATTTGGTCAAAAGAATAAGAAATTGCTTTTATGCATCATTCATTTGCATCATTCTCCAGCTAAAACTAGTCGGGCATACCAAACCATACCAAACCATAAGTCGTAGAGACCTGAAACTCTCAGGGCTGGTAGAACTTGCAACGACTACAGAAGTCACAGAAGCCCGCCCGATCGGCCTGACGGGGGCGCTACATCATAAAAAGTACGAAATGGCTCATCATTACTCAACCGTAAGGCATAGCCTCAGGAGCCAATTTCAAGATATTTTTGTTTTTTTGTTGTAAAATTTTGTAAAACAACTTTTCCAAATTATTCCCATGTTATTTGCCTGATTGGAACCAAACCACTGCAAAACTGTTCTCTGAAGAGTGTACCGTATATCAATTATTATTATTTAAAAAAAAAAACTTAAAAAAAACTGGGACCTCTTTTACTAAAATGGCTATAACTTGTAAATGGAATGAGATATTTTCAACAAATTCAAGTCACATGTGTGAGAGCTCAGTCTGAGATAACATGAAAAAAATTGCAACGATTGACCACTTGGTGGCGCTATAACGGGGGAAAATCACATTAAACATGGCAATATACACCCAAACATTAGTCAAATGAAAATGTGCATTCATTGCCTTTATCCAGGTTACCATGATCTATGAGGACACTGGCGTATCCCAAACTCTGGAGGAAGTGGCAAAAAATTCAATCAATGCAGCCCATGTTCTCATAAATATAGGTGACTATAACTTTAAAACAAAATGAGACATTTACAACAAATTTAACACATATATTTGTGGGGCACACTTTGAGGACACCGAAAAAAAACTGAGATGTGTAATAACTGTCAAAAAACATATTTTCCTAAGTTAAATTGCCTGTATTCGCCGTGAATGCTCTTTCCCATCTATGATCTAAGTTTATTTGTTTATTTGGATTATGGTGTAAGATCACTTTCAAAAAGATGTATGCACAACTTTAAGCATTCGTATTTGTATTTTTAAACATTTGTGCATTGTGACGAGCATCCTCGGAAGAATCAGCGTCGCCCTGGTAACCAACACAAAACACCTGCACCTCCTCATCGCCGGCTGATCGGTCACAGCTGCTCCCAATCAGCCCACAGCCACATAAGCAGCACAGACTGAGCAGATGAGGAAGACTGAGGTCTTGAGCCGACAAAACGCTGGTCTAACCTTTGTTTCTCTGTTCTCCCCAGAAAGCAGCGAGTGACCGACAGCCCACCCTTTGGAGCACGTCTGGGTCACCCACTTTTGGTTGGATTGAGCACTGAAGAGCACTTAAAGCACCAGCCATCACGCACCGGCTTCCCTTCCTTCACCAGTTTGATTTCACTGTAAATAAATCTACCCTCCGGGGCCACTTTTCATGAAGCCTGCCTTGTCGAGTGGTTCTTCACCCCGTGACAGTGGTGGAGAATGCGGGCAAGTTCGTGAGGAATCACCGACAAGTTCATCGCTCCACCCCTTAATCCTTTTTTTTTTGTGTTTTCCTCTCTTCCTGTGTAGACACCGGGCCGGGGGAACACGGCGCGCTCATCCCCACGATGGAGGAGGTATTACAGCGCCTCGCAGAAGTGAGCATCCGCCAGCAACAGATAGTGGAACATCTCGCCACTCGCCAGGGCAGGACAGAGAATGAGCTCTTCGCCGTCCGTGCCGCCGCCGCCCAACGCGTTCCGCTACCCGATCCTCGCGCCCAAGCTACCCGCCTGCTGCCAAAGATGACTGCTGATGACGATGTGGAAGCCTTCCTACAGGTCTTTGAAAACACCGCCACACGTGAGGCCTGGGCTGAGGATGATTGGGCGCGTGCGCTGGCACCCCTCCTCACTGGAGAAGCCCAACGGGCTTATTTCTCACTCCCCCTTGAGACCGCTGAAGACTATAACAAAGTCAAGCGGGAAATTTTAGCGAGGCGAGGCCTCTCACCAGTCTGCGCCGCCCAGCAGTTCCACGAATGGGAATTCAAACCCCGGGTACCAGCCCGTGCCCAGGCAGCCGAGCTCAGCCGCATCGCGCAGCACTGGCTATTGGAGGGGGACCCCACCGCAGTACAGGTAGCGGAACGGGTAGTGGTCGATCGACTTCTCCGCGCGCTACCCCGCGCTCATCGGCAAGCGGTTGGGATGAGGAACCCTACCAACACCCTGGAACTTGTGGAGGCGATCGAGCTGGCGGATGCCGTCCATCACCGCGAGGCCGGGGACCGACCGCCGCCGTTCCCCCGGAGAGTCGGCCAGGAGCGACGCCCGCTCGAAGGGACCCCGCGACCAGTCAGCAGGCCGCCGGTTCCCCCACCGCGAGATGAGCCCATGCCCAGCGCTAAACCTCCATCACCTCCGCGAGCATGGCTGGCAGGTTGCATCGTCCACCAGCATGTACCCTCGGGAGCCCCCGAAGCAGAAGTGATGATGGAAGGGAAACGGTTCCGGGCCTTGCTGGACTTAGGCAGTGCGGTCACCCTAATCCAGTCACGGTTGTGCGCCCCTCGAAGCGGCCAGAAGACCTTCTTACCGATTACATGTGTGCACGGAGACACTCGCCAAGTACCGGCCCGCAGAGTCATCATCTCGTCACCCCAAGGCACCTGGCCGGTAGAAGCGGGCCTGGTGAAGGACCTGCCGGTGGCCGTACTGCTTGGGAGGGATTGGCCTGGCTTCGACAGACTGCTCAATGCTGCTACTCAGCCTGCCAGCCCGGAGGGAAACCATCGAAGACGGAGACGGCCTCGGGGACCCCGCCGCCGACCGGCCCTGCTCGCCTCTGACAGCGGGAGAGATGGTGAGTCCCCTGCCCAGAATACTAATCTGTTCTATGATATTTACCAACAGGCTGCTGGAGGGGGCTCATTCGCCAAGGAACAGCGGGAGGACGATCGGCTCAAGCACTGTTGGGCTCAAGTGCGAGTCGTCGATGGAAAAGACGTTCTCCCACGGCCCCATCCTCTCCCACATTTTGTCATTGAGAATGGCCTGCTGTACTGTGTCGCTCAGCGGAGGGGGGAGGAGAAGAAATTGCTGGTGGTACCTCGAGCTAAGACCGAAACCATCCTGGAGCTGGCACATTCCCATCCCATGGCAGGTCACCTCGGGACAGCCAACACCACTCAGCGCATCCGTGACCGTTTCCTTTGGCCGGGCCTGGAGGCCGAAGTGAAGCGGTTTTGCCAAGCCTGCCCGACCTGCCAGGTCACGTCGCCCAAGACCCCTCCCCCCAGCCCGCTCATTCCGCTGCCTATCATCGAGGTGCCCTTCGAGCGGATCGGAATGGACATAGTGGGGCCATTGCCAAAGTCTGCCCGTGGACATGAACACATACTGGTAATCGTCGACTACGCCACCCGGTACCCAGAAGCAGTTCCCCTTCGTAAGGCCACCGCAAAGTCCATCGCCCAGGAGCTGTTTCTGCTGGCTAGCCGAGTTGGCCTCCCCTCGGAGATCCTGACTGACCAGGGGACCCCGTTCATGTCCCGGCTAATGGCGGATCTTTGCAGGCTGCTGCGAGTGAAGCAGTTGAGGACCACGGTCTACCACCCTCAGACGGACGGACTCGTAGAGAGATTCAATCAGACCCTAAAGCAGATGCTTAGACGCGTGGCGGCGGAGGATAAGCGGGATTGGGACCTCATGATTCCCTACGTGCTCTTTGGGATACGCAAAGTTCCCCAGGCCTCCACTGGATTCACCCCCTTTGAGCTCCTGTTCGGCCGTCAACCACGTGGGCTCCTGGACGTCGCCAGGGAGGCGTGGGAGCAGCAGCCTGCCCCTCATCGCACCATCATCGAACACGTTCGACAGATGAGAGAACGGATCGATCGAGTGATGCCATTGGTCCGGGAACACCTCAGCAAGGCCCAACAAGCGCAGCAACACCACTACGACCGGGCAGCCCAACCACGGGAATTCCAGCCCGGAGACCGCGTCATGGTACTGGTCCCCAGCTCTGCCTGCAAGTTCCTGGCCTCATGGAAAGGACCATATACAGTACTGGAAAGAATGGGACCGGTAACATACCGGCTGAGACAACCTGGACGACGGCAGACAGAGCAACTCTATCATATCAACCTCCTGAAGAAGTGGGTGGGGACCCGGGACCAGCTGGCGGCTTTGAGTCTCACCGATCCCGTGGTTGTGGACGTCAACCCTCACCTTTCGGCTGCCCAGAAGACGGAGCTGCAGCACCTGGTCAGTCAGTTCCAGGATGTGTTCTCTTCCCAACCCGGGCAGACCAACGTGATCCAGCATAACATCAAGACCCCCCCAGGAATCATCGTCAGGCAACGGCCCTAACGCGTCCCGGAAGCTCGTCGGCAGGCTATTGAGGATGAGATCCAACAAATGCTAAAGTTGGGGGTAATTGAACCATCCCGGAGTCCGTGGTCCAGCCCCATTGTGATGGTCCCAAAGCCGGATGGCACCCTCCGCTTTTGTAATGACTTCCGCCGCCTGAACGAAGTCTCCGAATTTGACGGGTACCCCATGCCTCGGGTCGACGAGCTGCATGACCGCCTCGGAAGGGCCCGGTACATCAGCACCCTAGACCTCACCAAGGGCTATTGGCAGGTACCACTCTCTGAAACGGCTAAGCCGAAGACTGCTTTCTCAACCCCCAGTGGCCACTGGCAGTACCGGACCCTTCCCTTTGGGCTGCACAGGGCCCCCGCGACATTCCAGAGAATGATGGACATCATCCTGCGGCCCCACCAGACGTACGCAGCCGCCTACCTGGATGACGTGGTGATCCACTCCGAGGCATGGGAAGAACATCTGGATCGTCTGCGGAGGGTGCTCTCGGAGCTCCGGCGGGCTGGACTCACCGCCAACCCCCGCAAATGCCACCTAGCCCTCTTCGAGGCCAAGTACCTGGGCTTCCAAGTCGGCCGAGGCCTCATACGGCCGCAGGAAAAGAAAGTAGAGGCCATCCACTCGGCCCCAAGACCCCGGACGAAGACCCAGGTACGAGCCTTCTTGGGGTTGGCGGGGTATTACCGATGTTTTATCCCCAACTTCTCCTCTTTAGCCGCCCCCCTGACAGACCTGACCAGGAAGGGGCAGCCGGAGAAAGTATGCTGGACCCCATCGCTTGAGGAGGCCTTTGCCCAAGTCAAAGCAGCGCTGACGTCCTCGTCCGTACTCCGTGCTCCAGACTTCAGCTGCCCCTTCCTGCTGCAGACGGATGCCTCCGACACAGGACTGGGAGCCGTCCTGTCCCAAGTCCAGGAAGGTGAGGAGCATCCGATCATTTACATCAGCAGGAAGCTGTCCCCGGCCGAGAGGAAGTACGCCACTGTGGAGAAGGAAGCCCTGGCCATCAAGTGGGCAGTCCTGGAGCTCCGGTACTACCTCCTAGGCCGCAAGTTTACCCTGGTCACAGACCACGCGCCCCTACAGTGGATGGCCCGCGCCAAAGATACCAACGCCAGGGTGACCCGCTGGTTCCTAGCGCTCCAGGACTTCCACTTTGAGGTACAACATCGGGCCGGGGCTGCCAACGCGAACGCCGATGGCCTCTCACGGATCTGGACAGCGTATGCAGGTCTGTCAGGGGTCATTCCCCACCCTCCCCTTACATCACCCCTGCTGTCTCCGTTTGTTCACAGGACCAGAGCGACGCTTAGGGGGGGGGAATGTGATGAGCATCCTCGGAAGAATCAGCGTCGCCCTGGTAACCAACACAAAACACCTGCACCTCCTCATCGCTGGCTGATCGGTCACAGCTGCTCCCAATCAGCCCACAGCCACATAAGCAGCACAGACTGAGCAGATGAGGAAGACTGAGGTCTTGAGCCGACAAAACGCTGGTCTAACCTTTGTTTCTCTGTTCTCCCCAGAAAGCAGCGAGTGACCAACAGCCCACCCCTTTGGAGCACGTCTGGGTCACCCACTTTTGGTTGGATTGAGCACTGAAGAGCACTTAAAGCACCAGCCATCATGCACCGGCTTCCCTTCCTTCACCAGTTTGATTTCACTGTAAATAAATCTACCCTCCGGGGCCACTTTTCACGAAGCCTGCCTTGTCGAGTGGTTCTTCACCCCGTGACAGCATATATTAACTTAGGCATGCAAAATTACGTTTACATACACGTGAGTCGATAAAATTACATTTGTGTTTTAAAGCCACACTGTGTAACTTTTTTTAGTTTATTCTTAGCTAAAAACACGTAGTTCTTTCAAAAATATATGTGCTCATTAATGTATATTTACTTCTTTCTAGTAATAAAGTATTCTCGTAAGTTTATAATATGCCATTGAAAATACATACGGGTGAGGGGTTCGAATGCCGGTCGCCATGTTGCTCCTCCATCTTGAAAGTACATTAGCCAAAGACGGACATACCCATAAATTCAAGCTTCGCCTTGCGTTTTAACACTCGATGGCACCGTGTCGAATGTGAAGAGGGGGATTGCCGTGTTCATTTTAGACTAAATCGGCCACCGTAGGAGTTCAAACGAAATCAGAATTGAGAGGAACAGAAACTAATATTCACTGGATGGTCATATATCTTTTCACTGCTAGATGGGGGAAAATATCACACAGTGTAGCTTTAAGTGAGTGTGACTCTAGAAGCGATGACTGTAAACCTTCATACAATTCTGATTTCTAAGACTACAAATTCTTCACTATGAACACAAATTCAAGTTTGTGGGTACAAGTAAAAAAACAGGTGAAATGACGTTACCTCCATCCCAGGGTAAGTAATCGAACCTCGATTCCATCTAACATGCATTCGTTAAAGGTGAAAGATAGCTTCCTACAACAGACCTGAGGCTGCTAGCCTAGGCTCAGCATCACAGGTAACGTAAATAACGTGTTTATGCAACATTTTTATGCGATTGTACTATTTTGATACAGAACCACTCCTTGGTTATCCTGGCTGTGTGCTTCGGGACATTGTCATGTTGGAAGACCCAGCCTCTTCCCATCTTCAATGCTCTAACTGAGGGAAGGAGATTGTTCCTCAAAATCTCGCAATACATGGCCGTGGTCATCCTCTCCTTTTTTTTTCTTTTTTTTTATTATTATGCAAAACAGACAAGTACAATATTTACAAAAGAGAAGTAAGATGCAAAATACAAATACAAGGGCCAACAAAACATAACATGCCAGTACGATGTGTGCGTGTGTGTGTGTGTGTGTGTGTGTGTGTGCGTGCGTGCGTGTAACTGGTGTGGGAGTGTTAATGTATGAATAAAGAATCATGTAGGGAAGTACAACAGACATAACCAAAAAATATATGTGTATAAATAAGGAAATAATGGGGTATGAAGAAGGAGTCATCCTCTCCTTAATACAGTGCAGTCGCCCTGTCCCATGTGCAGAAAAACACCCCCAAAGCATGATGCTACCACCCCCATGCTTCACAGTAAGGGATGGTGTTCTTGGGATGGTTCTCATCATTCTTCTTCCTCCAAACACGTTTAGTGGAATTATGACAAATAAAGACAGAATATTGACAGTAAGGGGTAGTAAAATCCAATTAAAGTCAGGTGACAGTGATTTTTGTATGTGTTTTTTTCATATAAATGTCTATAACTCTAATAGATAGACATTTATATGATATAAGATATTTTCTCCAAAATCGACACACATATGTATGGGCTCACTCCGAGGACACATAACAAATGGTGGGATTGTGCCTCTTGGTGGCGCTATATTAGAGCAAAACTTTATTATAGAATAAAAAATTTGACTACAGTGTAGTATTATGATATAAAATGCTAATGCTATACTTTACTTTAATGGCTAATTGTTGCAGCTGGTCTAAAACTCCCAGCCATGTTGGCATGTCTTATTTGTGCTTAGCCCCTGTATTGCTGCTTGCTATTTTAGCTTTGTATTCCCTATCTTCACTCTTAAATGTGGGGTAAGTGTTATTTCAAAACTGTTTTAGAAAAAGGACTCCAGCCGAGTGGAATAACAAACTTGTAGCCAATCAGCAGGTAAGGGGCATGTCTAGAGAGTGAGCCAATCAGCAGGTAAGGGGCGTGTCTATAGTGAGAAGAGAGAAGAGGGGCTCAGTACACGTCATTATTCAAAACACACAAGTCACACAGGACGGACATTAGCCAAGAAAGAACTAATATATGCTGCTTTTGCTTAAATATGCTCTGTGTCATGTTCGCTCGTTTGTCCATTTGCGATCGTATTGTGGCTCATTTCAGTGATGATAAAGACCTGCTCATTTCCACACCGTATGGAGCATCTAAACCTCCTCACTGTCTGTTTCAAGATCAGCTCACAAAATGAGTCCAACAAGTAAGATACCATACTCCTAATATATGTTTGTTTCCACTTTTCATCGATATAACCAATCCGTTCATAATTGTAATAAGTTGTAAACTGGACTATCGAGCTTGTATACTAACGTTATTGAGTTGTTCATGAGAACTGTTTGTGTTTTGTGATCGCTATAACTAATCTTGTCATAATTGTAATATGTCGTTAGTTGGACTCGTGGTTGTGTTCTATCGAGTTGTTCCTGAGAACTGTTTGTATTTTGTGATGGAAGGGGTGACTTTTTCATTGAATATTTGAGCTGGATTAGTTACACGCAGATTCTGCCATAGTCGTTGCCTGGGTTATGTATGTGTGGGGCAGAGCTATCGAAATAGGGGCGAGACCCTTTTGGGGGTAGGGGCGTGTTTGTTTTGGTGATTTGAAATATCAACAACGTTTACCAGATAGCACTTACCCCACCTTTAAGGAAGGACAGTGGCTGTGGAGTGATGGAACTGTGTTTTTATATGTTCAACATCCCCTGTAAGAATTTAGTCTGTTTTTTAATATTATAGTTTAGTCTGTTTTCTAATATTATAATTTACAATACTACAATTTCATATAATATGGTAACATCAAATGACTCATTGGATTATTTTGATTCGAAACAACATAATGATCAGAATAACTTATTTCATTATTTCACCTCACAGCTAACCATTGCTGGAACTTTTTTAAAGATACATTTAGTCATCATCAAATTATTCGTCAATGAAATTAACACATATGCTACATAATCTGTATATTTGGGGTTTGACTGTTGTGACTGCACATAAATTCAATATGTGTTTTGTGAAAGTAGAAGAAGCTAGAAATAACTTATAACCAATGTATTTTCTTTCTGAATAATAATAAAATAAAAAAAATACAATTTGCTATATTTTAAATAGAATCCATAGTGACATAGTTATGGCACATAAAATAATATATATTTTCCATTTTTAATATTTTCTTTTCAGAAATGATCCAACCTTTGATGCCAGCTACAAGATCTTCTATGAGATTATCATCCGCCATAATTGTAAACTAAGAGGTGCTGAAAATGATGCAGCTTAGAAGGTTCTTTCTAAATCTTGTGAAAAAAAATGAAGATCTTGTTGCTATAAACTACATGTAATTTAAATACCATAAGTTTATTTAGCAGCTTTTATATGCAACATATATATTTATAAGGGGTATGTGAGTATCACAATATTTTGTTTGGTGATAATGTATCTATTCTAAAAAATGCAATATATATATATATATATATATATATATATATATATATATATATATATATATATATATATATATATATATATATATATATATATAATAATGTGTTCGATTTATATAGCGCTTTTCAAGGCACTCAAAGCGCTTTACATTGAAGGGGGGAATCTCCTCAACCAATATATATATGAAAATTTATGGCAGTTGTTTCATTTTGTTCTGGTTATATCCCAACCACTAGATCAGTCTTCTTATCTCTGAATTTAAACAGTGACATGAAGTAATAGCATAACGGAAAACCAGGAACCAAGACAGTGAACATGATAAACTAAGAAACATGAAAATGAAGATGACAAACTAAGAACATGAAACATGCAATATTTTTCAGATGATTTAGTTATTGCTTTCACATGACTACTGAAACTCAGGTCTGACTCCAAAATCACAAAAGGATTCCTGACTTGATTTATTTTTTATTTTTAGACCTTTAGCCTCAAGATATGCATTCACCGTGAGAATTTCATCTTTGTTTCCAAATGTAGTGATTTCAGTTTTGTCTTTGTTTAACTAAAGATAGTTTTGGCACATCCAGTTGGTAACTTCATCAATGCATTTGCACAGCGAGTCAATGGGGCTATAGTCATTAGCTGATAGTGCTAAGTAGAGCTGGGTGTCGTCAGCATAGCTGTGGTAAGCAATTCTGTTCTTTTTCATTATTTGGCTCAGTGGCAGCATATACAGGTTGAACAACGGTGGTGCAAGAATTGACCCTTGTGGGACTCTGCATGTCATGTATGTCCACTCAGACGTATGGTCACCTATACCCACATAATAACCTCTCCCTTCTAAGTATGACCTGAATCATTTGACCTGAATCATTTGAGGACCATCCCAGAAAGCCTGACCCAGTTTTTCAGCCTGTCAAGAAGTATGTTGTGGTCAACAGTGTCAAATGCAGCACTGTGGTCGAGTAGTACCAGAATTTATGTTTTGCCTTTATCAGTATTTAAGCAGATATAATTTATAATCTTTAAGAGCGCTGTCTTTGTGCTGTGATGCGGTCGGAAACCAGACTGAAAATGGTCAAAGTATCCGCTTGAGTTTAAGAATTTGTTCAGCTGACTGAAAACAACTTTTTCAATGATCCTGCCTGTGAAGGGGAGATTTGATATTGGTCTGTAGTTGCTCAATATGGAGTTATCCAGATTTATCTTTTTATTGAAGAGGCTTAACTATTGAAGTTTTAAGGGAGTTTGGAAAAGTCCCATAGAGAAGTGCGGAGTTTACCACTTCTAGGAGATCTGCTTCTGAGCAGTTAAACAAACTTTTGAAAAAAGAAGTGGGGAGTGTGCAAGAGCGCAGGTTGGTGTTTTAAGGTGCTCTACCATTTCTTCTAAATTTTTACCGTCAATTGCTTCGAAATTAGACATAGTAACTTTCCAAGGTTTTGGTCTGATCTGACTGACCCCAGAGCAACTCAAGGATGTGCTGATCGCCTTTCTGATATTATTGATTTTCTCGGAGAAGAAGGAATCAAACTCACTGCATTTGCTGTCTGAGAGCATTTTGCTGGGAAAGTGGTATTCACATGGTATCTTATTTCCCATGCATATGTTATCACTATTTCAATAATTTTTTTATGCAAAGCACTTTGAATTGATATTGGATATAAAATGTGCTATAAAAATAAACTTGCCTTGCCTACTGGTAAATCTTCCCGTCCAAGGCGAATCTCAAGAACGGCCTGTGACAGGGGATAACTTAGATATGAATGTATGCATCTTTCAGATCCACTGAGAAGAACCAATCCATCGGGCGGACCTGCGTGATAATTTATTTCTGTTAACATTCTCAAAGGCCGTTTGATAAGGGCCTTGTTCAGATGTCTGAGGTTTAGGTCAGTCTGAGGTCTAGGTCTCACCATCCTTTTTGGGGACAAGGAAGTAGTTGCTGTAAAAGCTGTAAAAGCCTGAAAAGCAGTGGGCTGGGGGTACCACCTCTATTTCCCCTTGTTTCCAAAAGGCTCTGTACTTCGGTTTTGAGGACGTGGGATATGTTGCTCTGTACTGAAGTGTGTAATATGCCTGCAAAGTGGGGTGGTTTGCGAGCGAACTGGAGCGAGTAACCTTGTTGAATTGTGTTTATGACCCATTGTGACACACTAGAGCCCCTTTCACACTGCACGTCGGACCCGCAATATTCTCGGAACATTGCCGGGTCGCCTTCTGTGTGAAAGCAACCACGTCCCGGGATTGATTACCGAATTCGACCCGGGTCGGGGACCTAGTAATATTGCAGTATTCGACCCGGGACGAGCGCTGTGTGAACAAAAGCCGAAACTAATGCCGCAACGTTAGGCATTAGTTTTGACTCCTAGGGCTTGTTTTTTCAATAATACAACCCTGCAGTGCCAGAAGAGCTAGTCTGTGTTTTAAACGCAGAGAGTGTTTGTATACAAAAGAAACTAAAATTAAACAAGCAGAAATGTGCGCAAACTGGACACAAGCTGAGACCACGGAGCTCTTTACTATCCGCACTGAAGCTGAGATCGCTCGCCATTATACGTCACATCCGGATATCACGTGTCAACTCGATCCGGGACCGTTACGGGTTTTGTGTGAAAGCGCAAATATTACGGCATTTCGTTGGCAGTGAGAATGGACCAAATCTAGTGGCCCGGGAACAAATGCCGGGTCGCATTATCCGTGTATTTGCCGGAATCACAGTGTGAAAGGGGCTCAGGTATGGCCTTCCAAATTGTGGAGAGACTCCTGATCTGCTCCATTCTCATCCATAGTGCAGAGGAGTTTAGCTTAAAATACTTGCAGGACCCCCATTGAATGGAGGGCAGTGGAAGCGTAAGCCCTGCCCGCTAAGGCCGAATTGGTTCTGCAGGGCTTAGATGGGTGCGAAACCTTGGGCTTCCATCCCAGCGAAGATGGCGGGCAGAGGTTCTTCATGAACCCCAGGGAAGAAAGGGGCAGCTCAAGGGGTCTGCTGGCACCCCGCCAGGAACCACTCGTCCAGGCGGTTGCATCTAGGCTGCTCTGGCGAGGTCCAGTCCAGGCCGAGCTCGCCGACGGCTTTCGCAAGGAGTTTGGCATCAACACCAGCCTTGGAGTCACTTTGTAGCTGAGACGTAGAAGGGGCGGGGTTATCCAGGGAACCCGGCCAATCCACCGCATCTGAAGTGACCAATGACAATGAGTCACTGTGACGCTCTTGCGTGCCATCATCAGACGCACTGAAAGAGACCTGGCCCTCAACATTGAACAGATGTTCGTGAGAACATCATCGGAGAGATGATTTCTTGATGTGAATTGAGTCATGTGGGCACTGGGATGACGTGAGTTTGCTGACCTTAGAATATTCAGCCCTCTGGCTCCGCTGCTTTTTCTGGAGATGCTCAGACAAGAAAGAGAACGGGAGAGCAAAAGGGAAGGAGCGCTATTCGCGAGGGGAGAGAGGAGATGGGCATGCTCTCGCAGTGAGAGCAGCCTGACCCCGGTGAGATCTTCATCTGTGTGGGCTTTACCCAGACAGAGTACACACTCATCGTGGCCATCCGCCTCGTGGACAGAAAAAATGTTGATTGCTCTTTTCGAGTAGCAAGAAAAAGGATACACCAAAGTGCCAGAGAACGCAGGGGACATGGTGCAACAGCTCACGGGATTGCTGGAGAAGACAGATCAATCTTGCAGGAAGGCCGAGCTGGCTCGCTGTTCCGCTGCAGGCTCACTGTTCTAAGCGAATGGTGAAGCTTTCGATTAGGGATCAACGAGAGTGAGTAGACTGTCGCTGAAGGAGAAAAAGCTTAATGTATGGCAAGGCGAGCGTCTTTTATAGGCAGATGCCCCGCCCATATTTTATAAGCTTTCAGTAAAATCAGGGAACAGGAGTTAACCCCTAGTGTCTTTGACACAGTACGACTTACCGTTAGAAAGGGAACCAGCTGATGATGTTGATCATCTGTTTGATCTCACGTGAAAATGTTACTGCAATCGACAGGTGTATGGTCTCCCGGGCCAGCCGAATCTTCTAGTGTATGCATTTGTAGGATTATAATACAAAACATCTGTTGAAATTGCCCTTAAGTCTGTGGTCTCCAACAGTGATAAAATCAGTTAAGATAAAAAAATTGTCTAGTGAGTCCCAGGCTTTAACCAATTTTAACCACACAATGACACGTTTGCACATAAAGGTACCACACGAAACTGATCTTGGACAGCAGTAAAGCGGTTTAATCATCTACAGCAAAATAGATCTGGGGAATAGAAAATAGAATAAATGGAAACAGAAATACTGTTTTTCTGTTTTCTGTTGTATTTCAAACACAAGATAGGAATCATGACAGTGAATTAGTGTTAATATTTTCTTATTTCTTAAGCTTCTCTTTTGACTGTTCTTGTGTAAGACTGCCCTTGAGTAACTTCTTTCCGTTACGTTATGTGCACATCTTGGACACACTGATACAAGTTATTCTGTGAAGTGAATATTTATGAAAAAAACTAATGTAATTTCTTCTACATTACAAAAGTTAGTTGAGGCAATAATTTTACAAAAAAGGAAATTCTAAAATGTTCTAAAAAGTACCAAATTGGGGTTATTTGGTTTATAACAGAATTTTGGTTTATATTTGGTTTAAGCAGAACCCTTAAGGTTCCATAAAGAACCACGTTTTCAAAGTGTTATATACAGTAGGACCTATAGGCAGCACTTGGTGTTATAAATATCCATTTTAATAATAGTTTATTTTCATTAATATTGTATTTTGTATAAATGTATTATATATTATTCTTAATTTGAATCCTCTGTCTGCCTAGTCTGATAATACTCTCTATTGGGGTTTTACATAAAACAAATAAAAAAATAAACCCAAGAATGATGTGTCAATTAGGTAATTATTTCTATTGACATGTCAAATTGTAGCAAAAATGACAGTGCTCTTGCAGTTGTTAGCTATACCTTTATAAATAACATTTGCTATTGGACATGATATAGATGTAATGCAGACCAAGTTCTAAGTATCAAAGTAATAAAATGAAGTAAAACCTATACTCATTTCCACTAATTTCAGATAAAAATTTTTTACTAGGTTCTTTTATTGTTAGGTTTATAACTTGTGGTTTCGTGACATCTGGAGTTCATTTTCTACTCAAAATGACACATTCATCCTCAAAAACTATGCACAGATTGTTACCATTACAGTGTGTTGCACAAGTATTGTGCTCTCTGTTTAACAAAGTATAACGCAAACAATTTAATATAGGGCTCAATTCTCGCTATTATAGTTGCTTATTAGCATGCATATTACTGTCTGTTTCTTAGTATAAAGCACATACAAATGCCTTATTCTGCATGATCTTATTCTACATCTCTTAATCCTACCCAAAACCTAAACTTAAATGCTACAAAACTATCTTACAAAAAATTAGGAGTTTATTGAGCCAAAATTCATATTTAATAGTGGATATAGTGTTCCTCATGCTAAAGTGTTACCAATGTTTTATTTTTACTTTATGTAAAACATACATTTAGCATGGCTTATTTCAGTGCTACGTAGTTTGAGCAAAATGTACAAACAAAGATTAAGTATTGCATAGTAAACGAGTATGTAGAAATCACTAACTGGCCAAGTTAAATGTACTTATTCTTTTTGTTAATTTTACTTAACTCAAGACACACACATACATTTGAACATTGAACAATTCTTAACAAGCCATATATGGGAAGATTTGATCTTTGCATATGATTGGATGGCCAGGACATCCAGGATGTTATTTCCTGATCTTATGTGTATAAATATGACCCATCTTCCTTCAATAAATATGAGAATGTCATGGTTGTTTCTGGAACTTCACAAAATCTTCCTCTGAGATTCTGAAGGCAACAATTTGAAAACTAAGGTGAATTTTGGAGAAGAGACCTTATGAATACATTTTCTTTGTTTTTTAATGTATTGAGAATGGCAGCAAGCATGCAGACATTTAACTTTTCCTGCTTATTCATTTCAGGTTCATCATGGCAGTGCTGAGAAGTTTTCTGCTTCTTTTCATTATCGTCTCCATGGGGAACGCAGGAGGTAATGTAAAAATCAAACAAAATACATTTATTTGTAAAAACCTTTGATAAAAAAATAAACATTAAAAATTTACAATATTCCATTGAGTAATACTTGCATGATTACAGTTTTTCTCAGTACATTTCTCTAATCTTTAAGATTTGCAAACCAGTGAGTGCACTTATCAAAACAGTTCAACAGCACCACACAATGGATTACCTGCAAAACCCTGCAAAAGAATGCATTAATGTCAATGAACATATTAGTGCCATCAGACTGACAAGTCCTTACTCCTTGTTCCTGGCTGTTGACCCCAAGAATTTCAGAATTTGTAGCACTGTGTTTTACTCTGTCTACTTGCCAAATGAAGCTTCATGAGATGCACCTCTGAGCTATTTCAGAGAACTGGTTGATCGTTGTTTGAGCTAGTCCTTGATATTTCCCTTCATTAGCGAAATCAAAAATTCACCTCTGCAATTCAAGTCATAATGTAGGATACAGCAGGCACGTAATAATAATAATAATAATAATAATAATAATAATAATAATAATAATAATAATAATAATATACATTTTATTTGTAGGTTGCCTTTCTCAAACTCAAAGTGCTACAAAATATACGGAACAAAATAACAAACAAACAAGGAAAAAAAAAAATAGGAAAAAAATCCCAGTGGTAATTATAATTATAAATTAAAAGCGTGACTAAAAAGATATAAAAATGTATAAAATATGAATTAATGAATTGAATAAAATGTTAAAATGTAGTAGGCTACGTTAAAACCTAACATCTATGAAAGAGTAAACAAAATAAATGCAATTCTGAAGAGAATTGACAACTTTTGTATTTTAAATAACAAATTATGAATAAATGCTGTGTTTGTGGTACATCAGTTGCGCACTGCAAACGCAGTATATGTGAAAGCACAACAGGGCGTGCGGCTTCTACACACTGCAGACGGAGTATGTATGAAACGGGCATAATGTGATGCCGTCAGGCTGCGTAAATCAAAACACGCACAGCTGAGCTCTGGATGGGATGGGACAGGAGGGACAGAACAGGGCGGGATGGCGGTGCGAGCAGAGACAATAAGAGACAGAAGGGACAATAAGAGACAGAAGGGACAATAAGAGACATGAGCCTAGGTGGTACGTCCGGCACAGAAGCAACCACTGGAACTGTATCCACCGAAATGGAGACTACCTGAACAGGATGCACCGGAACAGTCAAAGCGGGAGTCTTTCTCCTCCTCCTCCTCCATTTTGGAACCACAGAGTCCACCGGAACACGATCCACCGAAACGCGGCCCACCGGAACCGGGTCCACCGGAATAGGGATTACCGAAACTAGGTCCACAGGAACAGAGTCCACTGGAACAGGATCCACCGGAACAGTCACGACGGGAGTCTCTCTTCCTCCTCCTCTTCCATTTTGGAACCACAGAGTCCACCGGAACAGAGTCCACTGGAGCACGATCCACCGAAACACGATCCACCGGAACTGGGACCACCGGAATAGGGATTTATCAAAACTAGGTCCACAGGAACACAATCCACTGGAACAGGATCCACTGGAACAGTCACAACGGGAGTCTTTCTCCTCCTCCTCCGTTTCGGAACCACCATACTTGGGCCCACTAGAATTGTAGAACACAATCCACCGGAACACAATCCACCGGAACTGGGACCACCGGAACTATCCTCCTTTCTCCGGCATCTCGTTCCTGTAGGCAAGCGAGACCCTCCACCATCGCCCCAAATGAAACACTCTCATAAGCGCTCCTAAGCACATGCCCAAAATAACAAGACAATGACTGAATAAAGTAAAACAATATAAGCGTATTTGATTTGCTGTCTGAAGCAATCGAGGACTGCCCAGTATAGCAGATTGAAAGTGAGGAATGGAATGCGGATGGATGCAGGAAACTGTGGAGGTAACTAACGTTAAGTGAGTCAGCTCTCAGCTGTGTATATACCTCCTCTCATGCTGATTAAAAAGACAGTTTGAATGTGCTCCACACGAACCAATCAGCCAAAGGGACCTTAAAGGGGTCATAAAATGGTACATGCACTTTTACAAGCTGATTGTATGGAAATGTGTTTTGGCCGTGCCTGTACACAACCATCCTATAATGATAAAAATCCATCCAGTGTTTTTTTTTTTTTTTTTTTAAATCTCCTTATATGTTTTCCATTGTCTCAAATCATCACGTCACACGGTCGGACTCACCTCCCACGATTGTTGATTGACAAGCAGCGTTTCACCTGAGACCCGCCCTGAGTGAGCTTTGTCATCATCACAGCCGCCATTGTTTCTGAAGCAGAATGACGTCTAAGAGATTGTGGTTGTCTGTTCTTGTGTGTAATAATGAACACAGCAGTCATTCTGATGTTCCTAAACCGACCTGCTGAAGACGCAGTGGCTGAGTTTTGTTTTCTGAACCGAGGGTCAGTATAAAGCAGGTTTTGCTAAGAAGCTATTCCTGCTGCCCCTCCAGAAAAAGTGGGTGTAGTTTAAAACGCTTGCATGCTTCATGATGAATGCGGCCAAAGTGGGTAAGTTAAATTACAGGATGCTTTCTATGTATGATGTTCTCAATATAATTCATAATCCTACATTTAAAATGAACAACTAGTTATGGTTATTGTATCATTAGAAACTGTGTACGCTGCTTTTAAAATTGATGTGGTAACACAACACTAAGCTTAATTATGTAGATGGTTTATAACGGTGTCTGTTACTGTTAAATAAATCGTGTTGTAACAGTTATTACAATGCATACATAACGTTACGCATCACTGACAAACCGACATTAACAGAATTAAAAAAAAAATGGCATTAGGTGTAACATCAATCAATCTGTCAATGAACTAATGTATATCAGTCAACACATAGCATTCGTATCTCACTACACTAACGTTACCCTGCCAGTACATAAAGGCAGTCAAAAGTGACATTACATTAACCAATTATTCAGAAACGTCTTGAATTTCTTTGGAGCTGTCATCTTGTCCTTGTTCTTACAATACTAATGATAATTTTTAATTAAAATATATTACAAAGTTTTCATTTAGACGCTAAACAATCATATTAACTTGTACAAAAATGGCATTATATGACTCCTTTAAGACTTCTCTCTATTCCTTAGTAAAAGTTGCTCTTAGCAGCTTTGGGAATAGGTTTTAAGAAAAAACTCGTAACTAAAAACATTTACTGCCATTTAGGAGAACTCTTAGTGGTAAGATATAAGGTTTTGTGAATACGGCCCCAGATCTAATATATGACCATGTTTGTGTGTTGGAAAGTTAACATGCTGAGTAAAATGAAAACATTAAAAGAACTGGTGAAGGATTTTTTTAGTTTGAATGCCATTCAAAACATTCAAATGATGGAAAGCAAGGCAGTGAGACCTCATTTACTGCTACATCAGAGACCGACACCTCTTCGGGTGGAATGCGGCCTTGTCAATATTAAGTGTAGCCAGGCAGAGCACACATTTTAAGATTGAAATAGTCATTTGTATGATGCCACGTTTCACAGAGGCAGAAAAAGGTCATTTCTTTGTCCACAACATTTGAAGCCGCTTTATTATTTATAGAGCGATTGTTCAGTTTCGCAAACCTTACTGTGTCAAGGTGGAAACTAATGGATGCAGTTGACTTCTGGAGGAAGAAGAAGTTGGCAGGACAGGCACGACGCGGTGATGGAGGACGACGATCCAGATGCCTTTGAGACCATAATGACTTTATAATAGAATTTATAATATCCTAACAATATATAATAGGGTTGGGCATTTTTGTCAATTTTTCATTTCAATCATCGATAGGACTCAAAAATGAGTACTTGATTAACCGGCAGGGCTTGTGCGGGGGGCAGGGTGTGGTGTGATCTATAATAATGTTACATGCCTGGGCGCTAGGGGTCGAGAGAGAGCCTTCCTAACAAGAGAGGGGGGAGTTCGGGAGTGAATAAAAGAGTGTTAAGTCATGTAAACATGCGCTGCTGCGTCTTTATTGCTTTTATCAAGAACCCAACACGACATGGTGTCAGAAGTGGTGCAACACAGATGAATGGATAGCGGATATTATATGAGAAGAGGGGGAGTGTAAAAAAAAAAGAAAAAAGAAAGTATGTCGCAAGCACAACGGGGACAGCAAGCTGAACAGAACGACCCTCCACAGCTTCCTGCGAAAGCATCGGCAATGTTCTCAATAAATCCGCCAGAATCATTCGACTTTGCTAAGCCACATGACTGGGAAAAGTGGATAAGACGGTTTGAGCGCTTCAGAGTGGCTAGCGATCTGGATAAGTCATCAGACGCTAATCAGGTGAACACGCTAATTTATTGCATGGGAGACGAGGCAGATGATGTGTTAAAAGGGCTAACATTAACCACGGAACAGAAACTGATATACAGCTCCGTCAGAGACGGCTTCACAAACTTTTTCGTGCCGAAGAAAAACGTGATCTACCAGAGAGGCAAGGCAAGGCAAGGCAAGGCAAGGCAAGGCAAGTTTATTTGTATAGCACATTTCATACCCAATGGCAATTCAAAGTGCTTTACATAGAAATTAATTAAAACAGTGGTAACAAATGCATGAGAAAAAAAAGAATACCATATGGACGAATAAAGAATTAAAAACAAGCATAGTTAAAACAGTCGTAAAGATATAGTAATTAAAAAATAATAATAATAAAAAAAAAAATAATAATAAAAAAAAAAAAAAAAAAAAAAAAAAGATAAAATAAAATAAAATAAAATAAAATAAAATGGTCAGATCCACAATAATGGTCTGATATAAAAATAAACATTCTTCAGTTTACTGCCTACATACATGTACCATCTTAATTAGAACACCTCTCATTCATTTCTTTCTCAAACACGTTCATAACATCCATTTTAATCACTATTCCCTGATTTTTACTCAGAAACCTTCTTGTTAAAACCCTTACTCACTCATCATACCCTCCACAGATTTACACATACTCAAACCTTATTGTCAAACTTACTATTTCCATCAAACCCAGTTTTCACTCGTCATATTCAACTCAAAAGAACATATAAAATAAACAATAACCAGAGATAAGAACAAAGGTAAACTAAAACAATTATAAAAAGAATAAAGAGATAAGATAGGGTGCAATCAGTCGGACATACAGTGCTCAGAGCTCATTCAGTAAATGCACAGCTAAACAGATGTGTTTTAAGTCTGGATTTGAATGTGGCTACTGTTGGAGCAAATCTGATCTGTTCAGGAAGCCGGTTCCAACTGAGGCTGGCATAATAGCTAAAGGCAGACTCTCCTTGCTTTGAGTGAACTCTTGGTATTTCTAACTGACTTGATCCTGCTGATCTGAGTGATCTGTTGGGTTTATATTTAATCAGCATATCTGCGATGTATTGGGGTCCTAGCTCATTGAGTGATTTATAAACAAGTAATAGTACTTTAAAGTCGATCCTAAATGTAACTGGAAGCCAGTGTAAAGACCTGAGGACTGGTGTGATATGGTCATATTTTCTGGTTCTGCTCACAATCCTGGCAGCAGCGTTCTGTATGAGCTGCAGCTGTCTAATGGTCTTTTTAGGAAGGCCAGTGAGAAGGCCATTACAATAGTCCACCCTACTGGTGATGAAAGCATGAACGAGTTTCTCTAAGTCTTGCCTGGAGACAAAACATCTAATCCTTGCAATATTTTTCAGATGATAGTAAGCTGATTTAGTTATTGCTTTGACATGACTACTGAAACTCAGGTCGGACTCTAAAATCACTCCAAGATTCCTGACTTGATTTTTTGTTATCAGGCCTTTAGCCTCAAGATATGCGTTCACCTTGAGAATTTCATCTTTGTTTCCAAATGTAGTGATTTCGGTTTTGTCTTTGTTTAACTGAAGATAGTTTTGGCACATCCAGTTGTTAACTTCATCAATGCATTTGCACAGGGAGTCAATGGGGCTGTAGTCATTAGGTGACAGCGCTAAGTAGAGCTGGGTGTCATCAGCATAGCTGTGGTAAGCAATATTGTTCTTTTTCATTATTTGGCTCAGTGGCAGCATATACAGGTTAAACAGGAGTGGTGCTAGAATGGACCCTTGTGGGACTCCGCATGTCATGGATGTCCACTCAGACTTATGGTCTCCTATACTCACATAATAACCTCTCCCTTCTAAGTATGATCTGAACCATTTGAGGACCATCCCAGAAAGCCCGACCCAGTTTTCCAGCCTGTCTAGAAGTATGGTGTGGTCAACAGTGTCGAATGCGGCACTGAGATCCAGTTGTACCAGAATTGATGTTTTGCCTGTATCAGTGTTTAACCGAATATCATTTATAATCTTTATGAGTGCTGTCTCTGTACTGTGATGTGGACGGAAACCAGATTGAAAATTATCAAAGTATCCATTTGAGCGTAAGAATTTGTTCAACTGATTGAAAACAACTTTTTCAATGATTTTGCCTATGAAGGGGAGATTTGAGATTGGTCTGTAGTTGCTCAGTATGGAGTTATCCAGATTTCTCTTTTTCAGAAGAGGCTTAACTATTGCAGTTTTAAGGGCGGTTGGAAAAGTCCCATAGAGAAGTGAGGAGTTTACCACTTCTAGGAGATCTGCTTCTAAACAGTTAAACACACTTTTGAAGAAAGAAGTGGGGAGTGTGTCTAGGGCACAGGTTGATGTTTTAAGATGCTGTACTGTGTCTTCTAAAATTTTGCAGTCAATAGCGTCGAAATCTGACATGGTAATTTTCCGAGGGTTTGGTATGATCTGACTGACCCCAGAGCAACTAGAGGATGTGCTGATCGCCTTTCTGATATTATTGATTTTCTCGGAGAAGTAGGAAGCAAACTCACTGCACTTACTGTCTGAGAGCATTTCACTAGGAGTCTGACTCGGGGGGTTTGTTAGTCTCTCGACAGTAGCAAAAAGAGTGCGCGTGTTGTTTATGTGTTTGTTTATAATATTTGAGAAGAAGGTCTGTCTAGCTTTGCCTAGTTCAACATTGAAAGCATGAAGGGTGTCTTTATAGATGTTATAATGGACTACAAGTTTTGTCTTCCGCCACATGCGTTCAGATTTTCTGCATTGTCTTTTCATTATTTGAACTGCTGTTGAGTTTCTCCAAGGTGCTTTTTGTTTGGTACTCTTTTTCCTGACTTTTAGAGGAGCAATATCATCAATTACACTCTTAACTTTTGAGTTAAAGGAGTCAAGGAGAAAATCAACAGAGTCTGCAGATATGCTTGGTGTTAGAGATAAAGCCTTCATAAACAGCACATTAGTGTTCTCATTTAAGCATCTCTTTTTGACAGAGACAGATCTAGCTTCAATGGCAGGAGAGATTGATATATCAAAGAAAATACAGAAATGATCAGACAGTGCCACATCCTTAATAACAATTGATGAAATGTTTAGACCCTTACTGATAAGTAAATCTAGAGTGTGTCCACGATTGTGTGTGGGTCCATTTACATGCTGTGTCAAATCAAAAGTGTTAAGAACAGTCATGAGCTCTTTTGTTTTACTGGATTCAATATTGTCTATGTGAATGTTAAAATCCCCAGCAATAGCAAAACAGTCAAACTCTGAGGAAATTATTGATAACAGTTCTATAAAGTCCTCAGTGAAGCCTGCAGAGTATTTCGGAGGCCTATAAATAATGATAAGCAGGATGCGTGGAGAACCTTTTAACACAATACCCATATATTCTAGAGACAAATAGTCACCAAATGATACTTGCTTACATTGATAGAAATCTTTAAAAAGAGCAGCAACACCCCCACCTCTCCTAACAGATCTGCAAACACTCATAAAAGTAAAGTTAGGAGGGGCTGCTTCATTGAGGACTGTTGCACTACAGTTTTCTTCTAGCCACGTTTCATTTAGAAGCAGAAAATCTAGGTTGTTAGTGGTTATTAAGTCATTGACTAGAAATGATTTGTTTTTAAGTGAACGGATGTTTAAAAGCGCTAACTTAACAGTAATAATTTTTTTCTCCACATTAATCCTATTTTGGCAGGTAACAGGCAGCAGATTATATTGGTTTATTAAACGGCCTGACAAGGCCTTAGACTTTCTTTCACGTAACAGAACAGAGATAGAGAAAGAGGCAGGCACACTGGGTTCCCCCTTGTTTTGTAAACATTTGATAGAGTTACTGTTATCATAGCGGGGACCCAAAACACATCACTGAGAGCTGGAATCAGTTGTTTTTGGTTCACCTACAACAGATGGAGGCGGGTGTGGGCCCTGACGTTGTGACCGAAGAAATCTCACAGGAGGAGGGCGAGGACGAGCTGGGCCCACAGGCTTTGGTGTTTGTGGGGCTCCACGATTTTTGGTCGATATTTGGGGGCTCATAGCGATCGAGTGTGATAGTCTGATTCCAGCATGAACCAAGTCCTCCATTTTCTCTGAGAAGCTCAGATGCGGGGATGCTGGAGAGAGGAATGACATGTCCGGTGAGAGGGGCTGTTTCTCTGGTGTTATCGGAAGTTGAAATATGTTGTCCTGGCTTCCCTGTCCATTTTCCAGAAAATCATCCTTGGGTGCTGAATCTTGGAGCAGATCTAATCCTTCACAGTCAGTCTGTGGTGAGCTCTGTGGGGCTCAGCAGGGCTCAGCAGAGCAATTGTTGTTGTGGGGGCGTGGTCTTATCATTGTCCTTGTGGGATGTGTCAGCCACATGTCCATTCAGCTGCTGAAAAGAAGTCCTGTGGTCGTCCATACTCTGTATCAGGTTGAGTGGGTTAGAACACACAGCTGAAGGATGATGAAGGGAAAAATAAATATTGTCCTTTAACACTCTTGCACCAAGTTTGTTTGGGTGGTGGCCATTTGATGTAAACAATTGTCTCTGGCTCCAGAAGAGATTAAAGTTGTCGATGAAATTCACTCCCTTCATCATGCAGGTTTTTTGCAGCCATGTATTAAGCCCAAGCAACCGTGAGAATCTATTTGTTCCTCTTGCTGGCAGTGGTCCACTGATGAACGGCTGAACTTTCAGTTTGCTAAGTGTTTCAAAAAGTTCATTGAAATCCCTTTTAATGAGTTCTGACTGCTCTCTCTGAATATCGTTCTTTCCTACATGAATGATAAGTCGATTTGCGGTCTTATGTTTTATCAGGATGTTCTGAATTTCCCTGTTTACATCAGAAATGGTTGCTTGTGGAAGGCAGCATGTAGTTGTATCTCTGCTGCTAATGTTTCTGACTGTGGAATCACCCACTATCAGAGTCCTTGGCTCGACTGCGCTCTGAGCTGAGGGCCGCTGTCTGCTCGACCTTGAGCGCCTGTTAGCATTAGTGTTAGCTGTGGGCTGATGCAATCCGTGTTCGATCACATTCATCACGTTTTGGGATTCATCACCCTCATTCATTAATACTTCAAATCTGTTTTCGAGATGTATCGATGGTGGTCGGAAACTACTGTTTGCAATCCTTGTGTCTGGGGTAGAGCATGCTACTGCAGCAATATATGAAGCTTGTGACAATCTGACGTCTCGAGTGCGTTTGGGTCTTGCCCCCTGTTTGTGCCATCGATTAATGTGTTGATCAGTTACTTGTTTCTCTATCTGTTGAGTAGCACTAAATTTACGGGACTCACCAGCTGTGTGCAGCGGACGTTCGTGATGAAGCTCTGCTGTGTGATTCGTCCGGTTTGGTAGTTGCGCAAATAACTTTGTTTCAAGAACTGCAATCCGTTGTGAAAGTCTGTGGCAGTTTGTGCAGCAAGTAGATTCTTGAACTAAAAGAGGCATTTTCTTATCCTTTCGATAGTAGGCAGCTGTGTTTTCCCTTCCGGAATGTAAGCTGATGGAAGGGAGAGGCTGGTCAGATGAAGTGTTCGCTTTTTTGTAGTAATCCAGTCTCCAGAGTTTCAAGTTTTATCAAAAAAGTTAAGCTTTGTTGTTTGAGCGCTGTGTTGATTTGCTGAAGTTGAAGTTATGAGATAAAATATAGAAGCGATAGAGCAAAGCGCGGAGCAGTAAGCAAGAGCGTCCGAACAGTAGCGAAGCAGGAAGCTTCCCTTTACCAGAGAGCTAAATTTAACCAGCGAGTTCAGGGGCCGTCCGAATCTGCAGACTCGTTCATAACTGTTTTATACGCACTGGCGGATGATTGTGAATATGGGGCACTGCGCGATGAGCGGTTGAGAGACAGGATCGTAGTGGGCATTAGAGACACTGTGCTTTCACAGAAAATGCAGATGGAGAGCAGGCTGGATCTAGCAAAGGCCATTAACATGGTAAGACAAGCGGAGGACATTAAACGGCAACAAACGGATCAGAGAGGAGATGCTGCACATGCCACTAAAACTACAGTGGATGCAGTACACACTAAGAAAGCAAAACAGCTAGCCTGGAAAAATAAAAGACAGCCAGTGAAACAGCACAAAGATAAACACGAAACACAATTAGGAGCAGAGCATAGGTCATGCCCTAAATGTGGTAAGTCACATGCTAAATTCCAGTGCCCAGCAAAGAATGCAGACTGCCACAAATCTCCTCTCCACCAATCAGCTGGTGTGCGGTGAGCGTTCTGGCGCAAAATGGCTGCCGTCGCATCATCCAGGTGGGTGCTGCACATTGGTGGTGGTTGAGGAGATTCCCCCCTTCTATATGTAAAGCGCTTTGGGTGTCTAGAAAAGCACTATATAAATGTAATGAATTATTATTATTATTATTATTATTATTATTATTATTATTACAATTGTGGTAAAAGAGGAAATTATGGCAAAGTGTGCAAATCTACTAAAAGTGTGAGTGCTGTCACAGAAGACAACGATATATTCCTGGGAACTGTTGATGCTGGAGATCAGGCATGGACCGTTGACGTACAAGTGAGGCGTTCTAATGTGAGATTTAAGATTGATACCGGAGCGGACGTTTCTGTCATACCAGAGCAAGTGTATAGACAGGTATGCAGTGGCACTTCATACAATCTAACCCAAAGCAACAAAGCACTGTTTGGGCCAGGCCGTGTACCTCTCGCTGTAGTGGGTGTAGCCAGAGAAGTACTGAAATGTGGGGATAAATGCACCACAGAGGACATCTATGTTGTGAAGCACCTGAACACAGCTCTGCTGAGTAGACCTGCCTCAGTTAGCCTCAGACTTGTAGCCAGAGTAGAGAGCATTGACTTAGAGTCTGTAAAACTGCAATATCCAAAGCTGTGCGGCGGGTTAGGTTTAGTACAGCATCAGTACACAATCAAGCTCAGACCAGATGCCAAGCCCGTGTCCTTGAAAGTGCCTCGCCGTGTTCCACTGCCCTTAATGGGAAAAGTAAAACAGGAACTAATACTTGTTAAATCAAGTATTAAACAAGTAATCTTACAACTTGGATCTGTGGAAAAGGACGTGGATTCACACATCAACTTGACCGCGCTCTGACTCTCGTTTTGGATTTCCTTTAACAGCACACGCTGATACAGGGGGAACTAAAGCACGGAGAATACAACATTCTATTACAATCGTGTTCTCATTATAATGCTGTGTGTGTGACAGATTGTGCTGCACATCTTATTTCATGATCATTCACAGTGCTTCCAGGCATCACTGTGTTCTTCAGTTTCACTTTATTTCACAGTTTGGAAGGCGTGCTGTCTAATGCTAAACAATCAGACCTCAGTTACCATCCAAAATGCCACAACAACCAATCCGAGAAATACAAAAATATTTTTTTGTACGTCAAGGCGATCATCGTTTTCACGATCAATCGTTGCGGTCACGTTCGAGTACTTGAGTACTTGACCACTGTTGCCTATCCCTAATATAGAAGGCAGCACAGTCACCACACGAGCAACAAAATACGGTACGGTACAACAGTACATTAGAATAAACATTAGAGCAAACTCATTTTGCACTGATGGAGAAGCGGCAGCCACATTGAGCCAGCGTCCTCTCACACCACTTGTAGTCAACTGAATGGATGTACCAAAGTTATCTGTGCTTTAATGATGTGAACAAGTAACTAGATGATGTTGAACAAGTAGTTTAGAGAATTTTAGTTGTGATCTGAGAAATGCACCAAAGCGACAAGACAATGTTTGTCTAAAGTACACATATTTCCAGAACATAATCAATCATTAAATAAGCTACATAAATACACATAAAAGAATTATTTGCTGTGAATATTACAAGAACCCTAACCTTTATGTGCTGGGTGCAGTTGATTTATCCAGAAGATGCCCCTATGGATGGACACATTTTGGACTCCGATGCTACAAGTATTTCTCTCAATCAACTAATTGGATCACAGCAGAGGTAATGCGTTACAACAAGGTGATTTTGTCACTGGCTTATATCTGACACCTTATATCAGGTGTCTTTAACTACAGATCTCTTATAAAAGTCACTTATGCTTTATGCTAAAAAAAATTGTGTCAATAAAAAATGTGTCTCTTTAGACAAACTGTCAAGGTCTTGGTGGGAATCTCGCATCTGTGCAGCATAAACTGGAAAATGATTTCTTGCTGAGTTTGTTGCCTTCTTCCACACGTTCTTGGCTTGGCGCTCATGATGGTGTAAAAGTAAGTTAGCCAAAAAACGAATCTGTTTAAAGCTACACTGTGTGATATTTTCACCCATCTAGCGGTGAAAAGGTATATGACCATCGAGCGAATAATAGTTTCTGTTCCTTTCAATTCTGATTTCGTTTGAACTCCTACGGTGGCCGATTTAGTCTAAAATTAACATGGCAATGCCCCTCTTCACATTCGACACGGTGCCATCGAGTGTTAAAACGCAAAAGGCGAAGCTTGAATTTACGGGTATGTCCCTCTTAGGCTAATGTACTTTCAAGATGGAGGGGCAACATGGCGACCAGCATTCGAACCCCTCACCCGTATGTATTTTCAATGGCATATTATAAACTTACGAGAATACTTTATTACTTGAAAGAAGTAAATATACATTAATGAGCACATATATTTTTGAAAGAATTACGTGTTTTTAGCTAAGAATAAACTAAAAAAGTTACACAGTGTGGCTTTAAACAGTAAAGGCGAAGTTTCTAATGAAGATGGTTTTACTTCGATTAGCTTCTTCCTGATGTCTGATATAGTAGTGCACTCTTTGTATTCCCTATCTTCACTCTTAAGGAAGGACAGTGGCTGTGGAGTGATGGAACTGCGTTTTTATATTCCAACTGGTGCTCTGGAGAACCTTCAGGTGGTTCCGAGAATTGTTTGGAGATCAACTGGACTTGTGAGTATTCAAGTTTTTTGAACACTTTTAATAATAATAATAATATAATAATAATAATAATAATAATAATAATAATAATAATAATAATAATAATAATAATAATATACTACAATTTCATATTATATGGTAACATGCAATGACTCATTTAAATTATTTTGATTCTACACCATAATGATAAGAATCACTTATTTCATTATTTCACCCTACAGCTAACCGTTGCTGGAACGATGAGAGCTGTTCAACCTCAATGCACTATGTTTGTGTTAAGGACCTGTGAGATAAACTCTGCTCCACCGTTATTTTGATTGAACTACATTTACTGTTCCTGATCTTATCTTTGCAATATTGTTATTCTCTAAATCTCTTCAGTGTTCAATTTATTTATTCATACTATGCATTCATCAAACTGCACATCTTTATTTTAACAGGTGTATGTATGGTTATAGGTATGCATATTCATGGTCATATTAAAAGATTATTACTTTTATTTTGCATCCTGGTTGGATTTTAACTGCATTTTGTTGCCTTGTAGTTATACTAGCTCAATGACACTAAATTAAATTGAACTGAATTAGGGTGGTCATATTGTGATTACCGAAAACCAGGACACTTGGCCCGGCAATGAGATACTCAAATGATACTCAAAGTTTATGCAAAGATTCCTTATTATTTTCAATACATTTAAAGTATGCCCCTAGCCTGACAAGCCAGACCCACATCAAGATGTTTGGTCTGGAAACTCAGAATAGACAGGGCTCAATCCGAGGGGCGGGATAAACGGTTGTCTTTCAAACTCCCTCTGCACGCGATAGGATAGCGCTACACCAACCAGAGCAACGAAGGTGAAGCAGAGCTCGCTGACTGATTAAACATTCGCCGTATCCAGTCGGCTAAACTATGAACACATCTTCCCGCTCTTTGTTCTTTTCTCAGAGAAAAGCTTAACTCCAAGTCTTCCAGAGTCGCGGTCAGAGCTGATTCGAAAGACCGCCGTTCGCCAGTTTCTGTTTACTAGTAGCACGCAAACGCAACTCGGCCGTCGTCATTATGGCCCCGCCCGCCGACTCTATACATGATGTGATTGGGCCGTCCAGATTTTGAGGAACAGAGCTCAGAATGGTATTGAGAGTGCCTAGACGACACTTGCGGGCAAATTAAATTTGCTGCCGCTAGGGTGCGTCTAGATTTCTAGGCTAGTATGCCCCTTCTGTATGGATAGAAAATTGTTATATTAGAGCTAGGACAGGACTTGAAAACTGGACATTTGGTCACCCTAATTTAATTTAATGTTAATGAAATTATTTGACCAGATGCAAATAAGAGTCAAGATCTATAACGTTCATTATTTCAATGATTCCAGTTAATGTATTCATTTATTTATTTTTTAAGGTGAAAACTTAAAGTTAAGCATTAAAGCATTAAAGTTCTTTGAATAACACGATTATGCTGCTTTCACATATCAACTTAATCTTTTTACTCAAGTAAAAGTGTAAAAGTACTGGTTTCAAAACTACACACAGCTCTGTGGTAATAAAGGCCTTCTGAAGCAAAGCATTGCATTTGTGTAAGCATATCCATACTTTAGGGGTGACCCCTAATAGTCGAAGATTCGATGCATCGATATGCAGGACCGGATTCGACCACTGATCTCATGGTCGAATCTTCGCGGGTGTTATGAAACGAGGATCATACCATTTTGGCAATATGGGGGTGCTCAATATTAGTGTTATAAAGACGTGTCGCGGCGCTGAGTGATCGCCCCTTTAAGGGCACTGAGCTTCGCACCGGACGCGCCGCGCCTTTAAAATTCGAACACCGACGGCGGCATTCAGTGCCTCTCCGCGGCGATTAAATGTATATTTCCCTCAAATCGTGAATGTACGTGCTGATTTCACCCTGTGCTACAAGATACACTCATCGTGCAGCTCTTCTGTCAGAAGTCGATTCAAAATTGAGCTTGTGCTTCACGTCTGCTTGAAGTGAGATAACGTTACCTGAGAGACGGCGCTGAGCTTCAGTCCGGTGTGAGACCCCCTTCAGGCACAATCGGCTTAAGAACGTGCATGTAAACACACTCAAAGTGTTCTTTTCCTCTCTAGGTAGGTATTTTTTTAGGTTTATTTATCAAAATGTTCTTTTTTATATTTGTGTGATGTTCTGTGTTTCAATCGCGGCTTTTAAATGTTATGAGAGAACGGTTAATTTACGAATGTGTAGTGTAGCCTAGTTTTGATCACTTTATTAAAAGTGGTGGCTGTGTGCCGTGTGTAAAGTAAAATAAAAATAGTCTTAGCCTCCTACTGACTAGTGCCCTGCCTTTTCCAACCCGTTTATACCGTTTTTTTTTTCTTCCAGTCTATGGTTTACACACACATAGATGATTCGACTATTGGTCGACCATAGAGAGATTCGAAAATTCTGATTCGAATGTGTAAATCCTTAGTCGGGGACACCCCTACCATACTCAAAACTATTTAAATTAAAGTTCCAGCTGATCGCCTTTAGTGGAAAACTATTGAAAGTGCCTTCTCGGAGTTCAAGATGCGTACGCAACGTCTGACGAGCGTAACTGGTCACATAAGCCTTTGAACTACAAAGGCACTTTCAACACTTTTTCCATAAACTGAATATGGAAGGCGATTGGCCAAAACTTTACTTTATAAAGTTTTAAATATGCATTTTTTTCTTACACAAACACATTGATTTACTTCCAAATGTATTTATTAACCTCCTGGAGTCGTGTGGAGCACTTTATTTGATGGACAGATGCATTTTTATGAACTTAAAAACAGCAACAATTCCTGCCATTATAAAGCTTGAATTAGCCAAGACTTTTTTAATATAACTGATTTTATTCATCAGAATGAAGAATGTCATATATACCTAGGATGACTTGAGGGTGAGTAAATCATGGACTAATTTTCATTTTTGGGTGAAATATTCCTTTAAAGTATAAAAGTAAAAGTAAAACTAATGCAAGGAAAAAATGCCATTAAGGACAAAACCTTAGGCCGCACCACAGGGGCCTATAGTGCACTACCTCACCTCCTCCTCCTCCTCCTCCACCTCAAAAACAAACACAAAACATTTTTCTAAAGCCATAATGACTATAATGTTATATTAAAATGTTAATGTTAATGTTGAAGAATTTGGGATGCCCATTGAAAATGAACACATTACAATACAATGCAAATACATTAAAGGTGTCATGAACTGGCTTTTTAAATTTTTGTATACTGTTGTCTGAGGTCAACTAATGATGTTCTTGTGGTTTATTACATTCAAAAATATCATAACTAATAAGTAATAGGCTATTTTACCTCATTGTTGATGATAAAAATAAAAAATAAAAATCTCATGAAAACAGATCAGATATGACTATCAGGTGGAAACTGTTGAAACGACAATCCCTCAGAAAAAACACAATTTTCAATGTCAACAGTTAGAAGCCAATCTAAGTACAAAAAGCGACCAATATAAGAGATCGGAAAAACATAATTAACAGGCATTTCACACAAGTTAATGCACACACTATGGGCAAAATGCCTCATTCATTGATACTGTATTGAACATTCATTAAACAGTGCACTTACCTTTGTGTTGCGCTTTGCTCTGACAAAACTACTGTATGTCATTCGTGAAGTACATAGAACACACAATAAGCACCGTCAAAACTGATGACTTTGATTCAAACCTCTTTTCATCAGCTGTTGGGGTTGCTAGTGGCAGATGTCCTTAGTGTATACACTCCCCTAAAGGATTATAAGGAACACCATACTAATACTGTGATTGACCCCCTTTCGGCTTCAGAACTGCCTTAATTCTATGTGCCATTGATTCAACCAGGTGCTGAAAGCATTCTTTAGAAATGTTGGCTCATATTGATAGTCAGAATAGCATCTTGCAGTTGATGGAGATTTGTGGGATACACATCCAGGGCACGAAGCTCCCGTTCCACCACATCCCAAAGATGCTCTATTGGGTTGAGATCTGGAGACTGTGGGGGCCATTTCAGTACAGTGAACTCATTGTCATGTCAAGCCAGTTTGAAATGATTCGAGTTTTGTGACATGGTGCATTATCCTGCTGGAAGTAGCCATGAGAGGATGGGTCCATGGTGGTCATAAAGGGGTGGACATGTTCAGAAACAATGCTCAGGTAGGCTGTGGCATTTAAACTATAATAATAATAATAATTAATTACATTTATATAGCCCTTTTATAGGCACTCAAAGTGCTTTTACATATGGAAGGGGGAATCTCCTCAACCACCACGAGTGTCCATCCACCTGGATGATGCGACAGCAGCCATATTGCGCCAGAATACCCACCACATACCAGCTGATTGGTGGAGCGAAGACAGAGTAAATAAAGCCAATCATTATATGCGGATTATTACGAGGCCATGATGGACAGGGGCCAATGGGCAAATTTGGCCAGGATGGCAAGGTTACACCCCTACTCTTTATTGAAGGACATCCTGGGATTTTTAAAGACCACAGAGAGTCAGGACCTCAGTTTAACTATGCCCAATTGGCACTAAGGGGCCTAAAGTGTGCCAAGAAAACATCCCCCACACCATTACACCACCACCACCAGCCTGCACAGTGGTAACAAGGCATGATAGATCCATATTCTCATTCTGTTTACGCCAAATTCTGACTCTACCATCTGTATGTCTCAACAGAAATCCAGTCTTCAACTGTCCAATTTTGGTGAGCTCGTGCAAATTGTAGCCTCTTTTTCCTATTTGTAGTGGAGATTAGTTGTACCCGGTGGGGTCTTCTGCTGTTGTAGCCCATCTGCCTCAAGGTTGTGCATGTTGTTTTTTCTCAAATGCTTTGCTGTTTACCTCAGTTGTAACGAGTGGTTATTTCAGTCAAAGTTGCTTTTCTATCGGCTTGAATCAGTCGGCCCATTCTCCTCTCACCTCTAGCATCAACAAGGCATTTTCTTAAGTAAGGTAACTTATTATTAGTAGGCCTACTTCGTTACTTGACACCTCTGCAGGCGATAAAGAAGAAGGTGAAGTTTCAAAACACTGATTTTAATAAAAAGTTCACTGAGTAGGCTAATCCATAACTGGCTCAGAATAAAAACAATTTAGACACCAATGCTATTAAGACCGGACAACAAACTTTTTGTTAAAAAAAATCCTCAATTGTGTGATGTCATTACAATTATTTTACTGCTCCTGATTGCGTCAGAGCCCGCACAATCCCAAAATAGTAAATATCAACCATTGATCGGACTGCCTCTGATGTGATAAGCGTGATAGCCAATAAAAGCAAGCAAGCTTCACCAACTGGATGTTGCGTGCTTCTAAAGCGGAATCTTAGCAGCCACAAGCATGCCACAAACGTGGACTATTGAGAAAGAAGATCACCTATGTTCTTTTTTCTCTTTGTGTTCTTCCCGTGAAACAAAACTCACATCAGGAGAACCAGCTGATGACGCTGATCGTCCTCCATCTGTTTTTTTCCTTAAGGTCATATATTGTAAAGTCTACTCTGTTTCAAAGTCAACTCATGGCTTAATCGCCTCGGGTAAAGCAAGAAAAAAACAACACATTTAGGTAAATAAGGAAACATATGGAGAGCAGTTGCCCTTTCTTGGAATTGGAGAAACAAATTTCTTTATGACCATCAGGATTTCTTGTACAAAGATTTTAAAAAAAAAATGAAAGAAAAGACGAGTTGGCTGTTTTTGTTCTATTTTTGTTTTAATGTAACATTTTTGTGATTTTAGGCTATAACCTGTGTTTAAATATTTTTGCACTTGCGTGAACAATGTAATATAGGCCTATAGCTAAATCTAAAGTATAGGTTATAAAGTAATGAATTGAATAAAATGTTTAAATGTAGTGCGTTGAAACGTGACATCTATGAAAGTGTATACAAAGAGAATGCTGACAAATCATGTTCAGTCACAACTTTTGAATTTGAAATTAAAAATATATGAATAAATGGCATGTTTGGGATATCAACCATGGATCAGTTGCACACTGCAAACGCATATCTGAAAGTACAACAGCACAACATGCACCGCCTACGGAGTGCAGAAAGGGTATGTGTGAACGTTTTACTCACATGTGTGTTGCACCACTCCTGTCGGATCTAAATCCAGCATCGACAGGAGATTTGTTTACAAATGAATCTGCAGTGACATGAAGTGAACATGTGTTCCCTACGTGAGCTGGAACTTCATTAAAAATAAAGTTCAACCACTCATGCTTATGTAGCTTATGCAGCGACTGTGTTCTTCCACAACCAGGAATAGCGCAATATCTTAATCTTCCTCTGCATGTTGTTGGCTATCTAGCATGAGCTCTCCATGAGTCAGTGGGCGAGGCTACTGGATTAGACGCGCTGTAGATTCTGTAGCGGCGGTGTTTCGTCACGCAATGACGTAAGTATAAAGCACAGGATCGTTCGCTGAGCCTGGTGTCTATAAAAGCTTTTCTTTGACTAACAAGGAAGTTTTCAACTCTGAAACTTAAAGGATATTCTTATATTACCATGACCTTTTATATATCAAAAGCTCAAGGGAAAGTTGATTTCTCAATTCCTCACCCCTTTAATGTCAATTAACTGTGCAGTCCATATTTGTACAGACATCTCCTGTATCTCTTCTCCATTGTCAGGCTTATGTCAATGATCTACCCATTCTCAAGGAGCTATTCTATAATTTCCCCTGAAATGTTATGTTTAAAAAGTATGTGATCCATAATGCGCTGCTCTCAGCATACCTAAAATATTGACATTCTTGGTCTAGCCACAAATGAAATGAATGTACATCCTGTTTTTACACCTCTTCTTGTGGCGTTATCTCTGCTTTCTGTTTGGAATGGGGGCCTTATGTTTACAGAAGAAGCTCAAGATGTTCCCGTGCCTTGCCTAAGGCTGTTGATTTAAATCCAAAATACCATTCTTCAGATACTTCTGCCATTATATCATACAGCCAGTCTGTGTCATGCATCTGTTCAAGCAGGCTGGTGGAATAGTGTATACCACCACGCAAAGCTTACATAAAGGATCCTTCAAATGCACAACCAGTCAACAACGACACATGAGCGCAGCTGTGTGAGACAGAAGACCAGGTTCATTCACTTACTGTAAATGTAAACTGCAAAAGGAGTTGCAAAGGATTTGTTGGGTATACAGTCAGCTAAAAATCGTTTAGTCACCCTCATGTTGTTCCAAACCCGACCCGTAAGGTGCTCTTTCAATGTGCACATAAGAAGATGTTTAGGAGAATGTTCAAGCTGCGACAAAATGCAATGTGAAAGCATCATTAAAGTAATTCATATGACTCATAAGCAAGTTTTCAGATGTGAGGGAAATGCAATTCCACAGAAGAGAAGTTGAATGGGTTTGCAGCAACATGAGTAAGTGATGATGTAGTTTTCGTCAAAGTTTTTTGACCTTTCATTTTGGCAAAAGTACAAAAGTTTAGTGGAAGTTCAAAGTTTTCACCTGGTAACCCAAAGGTTGTAGGTTCAAAGCCTGCAAGGTGTGATGCATGAACCAAGAGTTACACCACTGTCCTTGAGCAAAATGCTTAACCCTTAGTTATCTTTTCTTTGCCAGGGACTGTTTCTGTTCTAAGCGTGCTGGTGGTTCCTTTAGATAAGAAGGTGTCTTCTCATTGACAAATTGCATTTTAAGTACATTAGGTCCCTAAGTCAAGCCGGCTGGAAATCTCCTCAGATGTGAGGATGAGCTGTCACAGTTCAGTCCCTCCAGCACATCCACCATGGTATGTATCAGCTACTGTACATGTTGAAACGTTGCCCTGTTTGCTCAAAGCGTGCTCTGGAATGATTGTCCACTGAACAGATTATGAATGTTATGTTCATTTTCATCACCATCTTAGAATCTTTCACAGCCAATCATGATGCAGTTAGTTTCCTTAATACCATATTCAGGATGAGAAAAGACACTGCATTTATTCAAATTGTAAAGTCCATACAGTCACAAACTCTTTTTTTCAATATTTTGATTATTGTCAGATAACGGATCATTTATGCGTCTCTGGATGTTCTCAAGTCGATATTGTAGAAAGTATTTCAACAGTGTTAATACTTAAAATGATATAGTATTCGTCAAATAAAACATATTTTATGTTGCATTTCCATAATGTATTTATGTATAATGTAGGTTTTCATCTTTGCATAATATATCCATTACTATGCACCGCAGGGCCCTTTCTGCACCCGTCTGCTTTCAGTGCACATGCTCGTATTGTTCAATCTGGGATGGACTAATGAGACCATGACCTCCTTTTGTTAGTATTCTGCTTGAATCGAAAAAATGTGAACATTACAGTCTCACTCCCAAAATTAGTGTATTCTGCAGAACCGTGAAAAGGCTCACATTTGACGATAATGTCTGTTCTGCATCCACAGGGATAATAAGATGAATCTGTCCCCTCTTTTTTTTTGCCCAGAGTGCTTTGACCATGTGACAGCGGTCCCGAGTGAATTCCCTTTGACTTCTTATCTTCCATATGGCTTTCCCCTCCTCTGTGTGCTCACATTAATCAGAGGGATCGGTTTGATTAAAGGGGGTGGTCGCCTTGTTTCTGACACAATGACAACAGTCTAAACATTTCAGTGTGACTGAAAAGAGGAGAAATTTCATCCAAGAGAAGACACTGATGACAAAATCAAACTGTCACTTCAGTAAAGGGTTGTAAGTAAAGTGCATTGTATTGTTATTATTGTTATAGAGTAAGTGATAAGGGATTGAGGAATGAGGTGCTGATGTTTAAACAGCCATAATATATAATTTGGCACAGTGGGGTTTTCTTTGTTAGACTGGAGAAACTGACAAATGTTGTAGATATGGCAAAACAGTATGGTCAATGTTTTATTGGGAATTTAACACTTTCAAGATTACTTTTAATCAAGTTGATGTTCAGTGTCTAGTGACATTTTTTTGTTAGAGAAATCAAGATGATATTTAAATTCTATACTATTAAAAAAAATATCCAAATAAAACAACTAAAATAAACAATTGTCACATCTTAAAATGTTATCTATCAATCTATAAAAGAAGCATTCAAAAATTGGGGTTGTGAGATTTTTTTTTAAATAAGTATTTTATGCTCTCTAAGGCTGCATTTATTTGGTAAAAATACAGTAAAAAACAATACTAGTGTAAAATATTATTACGTTTAGAAATAATTGTTTTCTGTTTTCAAATAAAAGCTGAATTTTCAGCATCATTACAGTGTTGTGCAGTGTTGTGTTTGTACTGCATTACAAGTAATGGGAGTTACAAAATCAGATGACTTTTTTCAAATAATGAGAAAAGTAATACATTTCTTGTAAATTTAAAAGAAAATATATTTTTGCATTTAAGTAGTGCAAGTTTACTTTGTTTTCCCATTCATGGACTGATTCATCTCCTGTCCCCATTTTGAGAAAAATCGTGAGTTGCACAGGCATTGTGCGTTATAGGGACTTGTACTTCTGTGTGTTTCAACCACAGGGACAAGGTCTAAATAAAGGTAAAAAGGTTAAATCCAGGTAAAAATGTCCCCCTCAGAAAATCCCTGCTCATGAGGTAGTACTTTTTCAAAGTTCAGGAACTTTCAGGGGTGGGACTTTGGCGCTGAACATGCAGATTGGTTAAGTTTATGGAGCATTTTGATTAGTTGACTCCACACAGCATTTTATTCTAACTACAACTTTTAAAAGTCTATTGCGGTGCATGCAGTAAGAGTTGTTTGCTATTCGGATCAACGGTGAGTGGAGTTTAAAAAAATATGACTAATGGACCAGTATATGCAGAGGACGAAATCCAGTAGGAACTGGAATGTCGCGTGCAGTCCTACGTCACCGGACGAATTTGCCTAATCTTCACGGTATAGATTGGGATAGAAACGCAGACAGCAACTACAGGTCTGGGGGGAAATTCCTGGGACAAATGGTAATTTTGGTGGAAACACTGCTTAAGTTACTTTTTTTTAGGAAGTAATGCAATACTGTAACGCCAAAGAACCATTTCTAATTACTAATTTTAAGAACAGATCTTGTATAATATCTTTTTATCTGTTTCTGTGAATTCAGAGAGACAGGTTTTCTAATAATAATAAGTGCAAAAGGAAGTGCCAAGAAATCGATCGTGCTGCACTGTACTGTTTGTGTGCTCTACAAGATAAAAACTGTTTGTGCTGAAAGTAAATCATCTGAAGCGTGAAATGCACTGAGATGGTCTCAGGTGGAGAAGTTGCTTCTCATTATATAACATATAACTGCAAATTCAGTGACCATGTTCACCACATGCTCCAGTTATTTAATCACACGGAACTTGCCTCGTAATGAAACCCTGCGGGATACAATCGATTTGCCACCTTATTGCAAATCACATGCACAAGAGTACTTTTTGTTTCTTTTTATTCTGAACTAACATCTTGTTTTATGTGGTTTTGGTTTCAAACTGTTCGCTCATTAGGAGTGGTGAATCACGCTGTTGCTTTGATACACATGAGAGAGAGGCAGCTGTCTTGTTCAGTTGGTGTGGATTGAACAATAGGACGGACAGGTGCTGGTACAACTGCGCTCCTGGCACTCATTGCCTGGCAGCTCTGCCTCAGTCTCGCACACGTTGCATCTCAATGCCTCCCCCGCCAGTCCTTTCTATGGCCTGGCAGAATCAGCAAGTCTAGCTGTGCGTTCATGCACTGTTTACTGCTGTTTTGTTGGCCTGGAAGATTATTTGAGAAAAGAAGATGTTTATATTGGGAAAACACTCACAGTGACAATGAGGCTTTAAAGAAAAAATTCAACCGAAAATATATATATTTTTTCATTTTATATATCTACATGTTATATGTTATTAAATCATGTTATATTATATTTATAGTGTTCCAAGAATTTGTAAAGAATGTAGGCCTACATGTTGTTGCAACATACTCACACCCAATTCGTCACCTATTGACGCTTGGTCAAGACCCTTCGCCGTCACTTTTTAAAGGGGTCATCAGATGCAAAATTCACTTTTATATGGTGTTTGCATATAAATATGTCTTTACAGTGTGTTGACTTAACCACCCTACAGTGATTAAAATGCAATCATTCCTTTTTAATCCTCAAAAAGCCTAAACACTCTCAATAATCAGGCCATTTTATTGCTCATATTGCATCAGATTGCTTATGCGTCACACAGGACCACTGACGGACTGCTCCATATTAGCATATTTATGCCCTCAGCCAGTTCTTCACTTCACTTCACTTCACTTCACTTCACTTCACTTCACTTCACTTCACTTCACTTCACTTCACTTCACTTCACTTCACTTTTAATTTTAATTTAAGTATGTTACAGACTTTACATGAAGACCCTAAAGAGTCATACCAACATCCGATGACCCCTATAGTGTAATTTTTGAAGCGCAGGGTACTCCGATGATTTTAATACACACATGCATTGGGCATGAGAATATTATCGTCATAATAAAATGATATATTGTGTTATGATTTTGCCATTTTGAAATGTTGGAGTGTGATTCTCAATTAAATTACGCAGCATAATTTTATTTACATCATAACCCAAACCCATCCTTAAACATTTATCTATTATAAAACGTGGGATTTAAAAGGCAGATACGACTGCAGGCACAATTTATTCAAAAAGTACAAGTAGTCCTTCCAAGTACAAGTAGGTAAGGCTTCCGAGGCCAAGCGATTTGTGTGAAGAAAATCTCCAAACGTGATCAGTGTTTCCATCTGCCGAAGATCATGCACACATTGAAAAATTGCTGCCCGAAGAAATATTCTGTCAGCTTTGATAGTGAAATTGCATTGGCTATCATGTCTCGTGAATGACTGCGTCATGCTAAAGAGTTGGTGTATCTTTTGAATGAGATGACTGAGTGAGATGAATGAATGAGTGCGTGCGAGGTGGGGATCATCTCAGCGATTAACACATTAAGATCAATTATGTTCTTTACATAAAGATATCGTATGACTTCAGAAGACTTGGAATGCAACATGAGTTAATACTTTTATACAGTTTTTGGTCAGTTTTCGCAATAAATATCCGTGAATGTGCTTTTATTTGCCTTTTATATGTTTTATATTGAGAATTGGATAGGTTTTGGGTAGGAATGGGGTTAGTTGCTCAAATATAAAAGTAGCCTATACATATTTATAAAATGTCTACTTTTACAAATGCAAATAATTAAATGCTTATTGATCTGACACATTGGGCAAACAACTGAAATCAATGGGGTACACTGTACTTCGAAAAATGACCCTAAAGGGTTATCGTTTGTTAAAAAGTGATGCCGAGGGGTCCTGACCAAGCATCAATATGTGACGCTTTTCCACGAAAATAAAAAAGGCAAATATTTTGTTGACCAACATATTACCCACCTAGTTTTTTCAGAATACCATGTATTACAAGTTACAAAAATCTCATGTACATATATTTAATTAAAAGTAAGTTGCAGTTATTGATGGATTGCGAAACCTGTCTGAACAAATTATTGAATGAATCGGATTCAAACCGCCAACTTACTAACAAGTTTTAGATTTTTTTTTTGGCATTTGTTCATAAAACGGACATAATGGCCATATATACATTTTCCTTTAGAGGAAAAGGAAAGTAAGCCTGACAAGCCAGACCCACATCAAGATGTTTGGTCTGGAAACTCACCATTGACAGCGCTCAATCCGAGGGGTGGGATAAACAGTTGTCTTTCAAACTCCCTCTGCGCGGCGTGCACGCAATTGGATAGCACTACAACCAACCAGAGCTAGTTGAAAGATTAAACTTTCCCCACATCCGGTTAACTCCGCATCCAAAACTCATTACACATCTTCCCTTCTTAAGAATGACTTAAGTGCCGTTCTTTGTTCTTTTCTCAGAGAAAAGCTTAACTCCAAGTCTTCCTTAGAGTCGCTGTCAAAGCTGATTCGAAAGACCGCCGTTCGACAGTTTCTGTGTTTACTAGAAGCCAGCAAGCGCAACTCTGTCGTCATTATGTTAAGCCCCGCCCACCGACTCGTGATTGCCCCGACCAGCTCAGACGTGTATTGAGAGTTGCTAGACGACACTCGCGGGCAGATTAGATTTGCTGCCCCTAGGGTGCATCTAGATTTCTAGGCTACTCTTGAGTGATATTTGAACAAATGGTTATATTATAAATAGCTGGTATGAATATCCCTACATACTGTATGTGCCCACTTGTTCAAAACAGGCGATTACCATCAAAGCCTTGAAAATCACCTTGTCACCTTGAACTTCAGACAAAAAACATTTTTTTAATGTCCACAGGTGTAATTTACTGGCATCAACCTAGATATCATTTTCAGAAAAATTCTCTTGACTCATGCAGACTCATTCAGATGTATTTTCCTGGGAATCACTGGATTGTTAAATGTGACTCAGCTGATCAACAGCCAACCACTTCATACTTTAATGAAGGTTCATTGTGGGCTGATAAGCGTGCTACAAGTGTGCACAGCTGTGAGCTGCGTGTGCCTGGGTCTCTGTTGAAACAAGCTTGGCCTTTGTGAACTCAGTAGAAGCTTAAGCTGAAATTATCGACTGCTTGTCTAATCAGACACCTCCTATAACCTCCTGTGCTACTGTTGTTGAGTCATTACGAGAGATCTGGCTCTAGATGTCCATGTGTTGCCAAACATTTCTCAGTGGCCAACGTGAATGTCTTGAATTTCCTGTCCAGGCTGATGTCTGTGTTTATAGTATGGATGGATTGTTTCACTGCTAATATAAAGAGAATTGTTTCTTGTTTCTCCAGGCAGCATTAATCAATTTCAGAAGTCATATTTCAGTTGAAGCCGAGGAATGTAGTAGGGAGAGCGGGGCACAACCTAATGCTTTTTGACTTTCACAGTTTGTGTAAATCCACTTGGGGTTTAGAGTGTCTTTTTCCCCCACATTAATTTCACACGTCTAGTACAATTATGTTTTTTGGTTTCATTAATACAGTGTATACTTTTTTCTTGATTTACCTCGAAAGAATGAAAGTGAAATGTGACATGCCCCATAGGTGGGGCACACGTAACATGTGAGCAGCACATTATAACACAAGCATATGACAGCTTAAAATGTAATAAAAAAAAATCCAAGAAAAATGAAAATATTTTGTCAATAAAATACAATTATTATTATTTTTTTCAAATAAAATAGCTTTTTTTGGGGGGGACAAAAGATAGCTATTGTAACGAACTGCTCTGAGACAGAAGGTTGGAGATCCAAACGCAGTATTTATTGAAGGGTAATCCAAAGTCGTAGTCCATAAAACTCGCAAATGTCATACACAGGCAAGCAGTCCGAAAAGGCAAACACAACAGAAGGAACAGGCAAAAGGGTAATCCACAGAGAAGGCAAGAAATCAAAGACCAAGATACATGAAAACAGGGAAACGCTCAGAAATGCAGTTGTGACACTAAACAAGACTTCGCAATGAATGACAGAGTGAACAAGGTAAATATAGGCAGAGGTAATTAGGTGATGAGACACAGGTGTAAACAGTGAGTGCTAATGAGTCCAAGGATAGGATTATGGGTAATGTAGTTTGTGATGGAGTGACAGTCCGGGGTGGAGTGCCCTCTGGTGGTGATCACGGGCACTCACACTGGTGAATTGTGACAGCTATACAGCATAGTTCAAAACAATAATAATTAATAATTTCTGAAAATTCACTCTTTATTATAGATTCTCAACAGAATTCATAAAAGTATAGAATAGAATAGCATAGTTCTAATGCAAAAAAACATGCCCCATCTGCACAACTGGGATTTTAAGTGGGATTTAGTGTCTTCTGCTGGTTAGATCAGCCTATATAGAAATAGAGATGAAAAATGAATTTAAGTGAGAAATTTACTTCTGCTATGGTTATATAAATGTTCAGTGATATCTTCCAAAGTTTTTTTAAATTTTGGGTAAATTTTTCTATTGATAGTGTTGATATGGCAACTAGTAAGTACACTAGAAATAAAAAAAGTACACTAAATTTCGTTATGCTGGTTGGAAATTATTAGCCTGACAAGCCAGACCCACATCAAGATGTTTGGTCTGGAAACTCACCATTGACAGGGCTCAATCCGAGGGGCGGGATAACCGGTTGTCTTTCAGACTTCATCTGCACGGCGTGCACGCAATTGGATAGCCCTACAACCAACCAGAGCAACGAAGGTAAAGCAGAGCTAGTTCACAGATTAAACTTTCGCAGTATCTGGTCGGCAAAACTCAGAACACATCTTCCCTTTTTAAGAAGGACTTCAGTGCCGTTCTTTGTTCTTTTCTCAGAGAAAAGCTTAACTCCAAGTCTTCCAGAGTCGCGGTCTAAGCTGATTCGAAAGACAGCCGTTCGCCAGCTTCTTTGTTTACTAGAAGCAGGCACACGCACAACTCTTCCATCATTATGTTAAGCCCCGCCCACCGACTCTATACACGATGTGATTGGCCCGACCAGAGTTTGGCTTTTACAGCTCAGAAGTGTATGGAGAGTTGCTAGACGTCACTCGCGGCAGATTAGATTTGCAGCCGCTAGGGTGCGTCTAGATTTCTTGGCTAGGAAATTATAAAATGTGTGCTACAATTACAATTACAATTGGGGGTGCCCAAATGTGTTCCTCAAGTTCAGTTCCAACCTTTATAAAACACAAGTGACCCACCAAATCAAGGCCCCGTCCACACGGAGAGGCGTTTAGCTATATACGTATTCATTTTGTACCATATCAGCGTTTCGTCCACAAGGATCCATCGTTTTGGGAGCATGAAAACGATATTTTTTGAAACCGGGTCCCAGAGTGGATCAATCTGACAAACGACACCCTTGACCCTTGCGTTTTTGTGTGTACAGCCACTCCATATATTTTAAGAAAGTGATGTCATCACACCACGTCCGGCATGCGAAAAACTCATGGAAAAACTAGAAGGGATACCACTATGAGCACTGGGCATGCGCACATCAATATTGCAGTCCCAGTGAACCGGAAGTAGCAAGTGAGTTTTCTTCACTGCGCATTTCTTAGTGAAATGGAATATTGAACAGAGGGCAGAGTCTCGCGCTCATAGCAGATGAACGGTAGAGGGGAGTGGTTACGCATTTTAAACCGCAAGCCATCAAACTGACATCATCTGAGAAGGAACGCCGTTTCCAGTTAGTTAAATAATATTTTTTTATTATTATTTAGAATTTTGAGGGTATTTTGTAGGGGTGACCCCGAATAGTCGAAGATTCGATGCATCGATATGTAGAGCCTGATTCGACCACCGATCTCACGGTCGAATCTTCGCGGGTGTTATGAAACGAGGATCATACCATTTTGGCAATATGGGGGAGCTCAATATTTCAAAAAAGTGTCGCTGAGCTGAGCATCGGTGTGCGACCCCTTTAAGGGCGCTGAGCTTCGCACCGCGCCGTTAAAATTAGAACTCGTTCAATGAGTGTACACACACCGGCGGCAGCATTCAGCGCCTGTCCGCGGCACTCGGGAAGTTGTTTAAAATCTTGCCGCACCACAGAGCGCTTTCGTGCAGCTCATCTGTCAGTCAATTCAAAGTTGAGCTCGCATGTATATAATGTGCGCGTCAGGTGGCGGTGTGAGATCTTGAGGCGTGGGGCTGAGCTTCGCGTCCTTCACTGCCTTTAGGCACAATCGGCTTCAGAACGTGCATGTAAACGCACTCAAAGTGTTCTTTTCCTCTCTAGGCAGTTATTTTTTTCGGTTTATTTATCAAAATGTTCTTTTATATATTTGTGTTATGTTCTGTATTTCGATCGCGGCTTTAACATGTTATGAGAAAACGGTTTATTAATGTTTATCCACCATATTACCTTTTAGGCTATTTAAACCTAAATAAGAAAGCCATTGTCTGTTCGTCTGTCAGTTGGCAGGCAGTTTTGGTCGCTTTATTAAAAGTTGTTGCTGTGTGCAGTGTGTAAAGGAAAATAAAAATAGTTTTACCCTCCTGCTGACAAGTGTCGTGACCCTCCCAACCCATTCACACACACAGATGATTCGACTATCAGTCGACCATAGAGAGATTCGATAATTCTGATTCGAATGTCTAAATCCTTAGTCGAGGACAGCCCTAGTATTTTGTGATAATATGCAATATTTATAAAAACTTTATTAGCTATTTTTCCCCATTGAAAATAATAAAAAATGCATACATTTTTAGAGGTAGTTATTGTCCTCTGGTGGCAGTAAAAAAAGAAAAAAATGATGTAATGCTCTGTTATGACCACTAGGTTCCTATATAACGCTATATAAAGCATAGACAGTAAAATAAATGGACACAGCGACCCCATTGACTTCAACGGCAAAAAGTGAAGTCAATCAGAGGCACTCACTTCCTGATGGCTGAGCGAATTGCGCAGGCTCAGACTGAGCTTGACGACGTAAATGTGACGTACGCAACCTGTCTGACAGTTGTAGGTGTGAAATCTGAATCACGTTTTTTAAAATGTTTGTACCGTTGCTCTTGGCTCACTGGGCTTCTCCCCATTCTTCCCCTTTGACTTTATCGGACTTTATGTTTCCACGTCCTCCTGACTGTCTCATAGGCAGTAAAAGATTGCCTGCGAGCATCTCCTCCTGTCTATACGGTAATTTCTCTACTGTGCGACAGAGTCACATTGGTTATGACGCAATCGTTAGCCTATTTTTAACAAAAAACAGCTTCTACAGGGGGATAGTGTAAGATTCAAGGTAATGGAGCCTTTTATACATTGTTGTGTTTCTTTAGAAATAAACAATGGACAAATGGAGTCTTTAAATACCTCAGATGTAAAGTTATTCACTGTCAAAGTGACGCAAAAATGAATGGGAGTCAATGGGATGCTAACAGCAGGTGATGGCTTGGTTAGCAATGGCCGCCCCTATGGGTGGTATGCTTTCTGAGTGCTAGATTACCCCCATAATAAAAAATGCCTTATAAATTCTTTAGTGTTTTTAGACATAAATACTTATTTTTATTAAGTTGTGGATTTGGATTTATACTTAGACATTCTCAAAGATTACTTTTTGTCAAGGTTTAGATAAAAAAAAGATATATGTTATATATCATATATATATATATATATATATATATATATATATATATATATATATATATATATATATATATATATATATATATATATATATATATATATATATATATATTTTCATTGAATTTTGATTTTCATTGAATTTTGATGTTATATGTTCAAAATGTTCTCATCTGTGCTCAGGTTTGAATGTAGTAAAATTGATGCAAAAACTGACATTCAAATCAACATATATATATATATATATATGATTTGAATGTCAGTTTTTGCATCAATTTTACTACATTCAAACCTGAGCACAGATGAGAACATTTTGAACATATAACATCAAAATTCAATGAAAATGTAACAAAAATGAACAGGTATGTTTTATCACCACATAATAGATCTAATTTTAACCTCTTATTTAAGACTTTTGGCTCAATTTTACCACATTAATAACAGTTAATTTGTATGTGTATTTGTGTAAATGTGGTTTGTGTGTGTCTCTGAGTGTGTTTACATTTGTGTGTGTCTGAGTGTTTGTGTCTGTTTTGAGCTCATGATGTTTTAGAGTGTAACCTCTTTCTTGTTGTTTTTTTTTTTTCTGGCTCATGGTTGATTTGTGATTTGTATCACCAGGTTCCCTAAGTTTTTGTGTTTTTCTCATTCATTTCCTTTGTCGGTCATTTTTGACCACAAAGAAAACAAGTGTCACTATTTTTTTCACGATCCTTTAACATAACCGAAACATCTCCATGATTTGTTTTGAGTGTTCACATAGCTACCAAGTGTCATCCCATTCCGATGAACCAAAAATGTAAAAATTTAAAAACGTAAAATGTTTCCATCATTTTTTCTGTGTATTAATGCACGGATTAATTGTTCAGCCTAAGATCTGTAATATGTGCTAACAAAGTAAATAAGATCGATTTTGATTTCATGAAGACTTTAATTACTGTACTTACCTAACAATATTGCATGTTTAGTGTTGGGGTAGGTGTAGGCGTTAATAAAATCTGGTAAGTTGCAAATTTATTTATTGTTATTTTATTGTGCGATTTTGCACCTTCTAGCCACAACTCTTCTTCTCCATTTTTAGTGTATTTCTGTGGCAGAATTACAGTGCCACACACTGGTCTGGCATGTACTATACTACATCGTTTTGAGTCATTGTCAGTGCTCTTGTGTGTATGCGGATATTTCTTGAAACGAGAAAAAAAAAAGATCGGATGGGGAAAGCTCTGGTTTTGTGTGTACGGGGTCTAAGATCTTTAGGAGCTCTTGATAACTAGGTATGTTAGAGCAGGGCTAGATTTGAACTCTGCAGGTTGGTAGATCTCCAGGAACAGGATTGGGCACCCCTGATTCATCTCAATGCTAGTTGTTTTCGGTTTAACACAACATTTAGAGTCAAAGTTCCAGAGCTGTGATGTCAAAGATAGCAGATAAGGAAAAAAAGGTTAACACCTTTCATATATCTTCAAAAAAATTCAAAAAGAATCAGCAACTGTTAAAACATTGACTATAACAAAATATTAGTAAGGTATACTGTATAATTGCGTCCTAATGTATTCTGCATGAATATATATTGTATAGGCCCTTTCACGCCATATGTGAAAGGAATAAGCCTCTAGCTGAAGGAAATGCAAATTCACACCTGTTCATTAGCGGGCACAGCTCAAACCTTTCAGCTGTGCTGCCATTCTGGATCACAGAAGTGTTGAGATATGCAGGTATTATGTCACTTTGTAGGCTTACAGGCAGTTAGCATCACAGTGGTTCCCTCTGCAATAACCCAACATGATTTTGCATAGGCTTTAGTATGGTGGCCCAGTAGTGCAGCCATACTAAATTAAACCACAACACAACGAAATCACCACAACACAATGGAATTAAACCACAGCGCAAAGAAATTGCCACAACACAGCAAAAACATTCCACAACACAACAAAATCACCACAACACAATGGAAATGCTCCCGACCACGAGGAGACTCTCAAAGTTAGTTTTCCTTGCCATTGCTCTATAGATTGGCCAGTCTTACAAATATATAAAAACTATACAACAGTTTTAAGTGTGTAACCATTAAATATCGACATGAAATATCAATTAAAAATCACCTACATGCTTTTTTTCACCTACATGCTCTAAAACACCAGCATATTTATTCTCGAAAACGCTTTTACAGGCTGTCACGGCACTTGATGCCCAAGGGAACGTCTGCCAATTCCACCATGCAGTGAATTAAAATTACTTTTAACATTTAAAAACAGACATGTCAAAATTCCACAGCTTTGTTGTAGGCTATTCTAAAAAGTCTGACTCAATAATGCACAACATTGGAATTTTAACATTTAAACAACAATAAAAAAAGTCATTTTAATTTCATAAAATTATACGTTTCGACCACTTGGTGGAATTGGCAGACGTTCCCTTGGGCATCAAGCGCCACGATCGCGAGTAAAACGTTCACTAGTATATGCAGCTATAATGCATGTAGGTGAGTTTGAATTTATATTTCATGTCGATATACAATGGTTAATACACTTAAAACTGACTGTAGTGTTTAGACTGGCCAATTTATAATGGCATTGGCAAGGAAAAAAAATTTGCACTCCGAGAGCCCCTCGAGGTCGGGAGCATTTCCGTTGTGTTGTGGCAATTTGGTTGTGTTGTGGCTCGTTTCCGTTGTGTTGTGGCGATTTGGTTGTGTTGTGGCTCGTTTCCGTTGTGTTGTAGCTCGTTTCCGTTGTGTTGTGGCGATTATGTTGGCTGCGTCCCAAACCTGTAAAATGTTGCCTTCGGAGGACACATTTGAAGGCAGGAAGGCATTAAGGCACGGCCGAATCTAATGTTTGCTTCACTTCCCGTCTCCGGAGATACCTTCATCTGATCCATTTTTGAAGGCACCATACATGTGTCCTTCGCTGCCAGGGCCGTTTCTAGCCTTTCTGGCACCCTAGGCGAGATTCATATGTTGCACCCCCCCCCCCCCCTTTTTTTTTTTTTAAACTTCAACTTATGAAGTAAATATGACTTCCTTATTTCATGGGCATATTGTACATGCATTAATCGAATAATGTAGCTAGGTTTATTATCTCTGAGATCACAGATGTTGGGGGGTTCGGGGGCATGCTCCCCCTTGAAAAATTTGAATTCTATGATCTACATATGTGTATTTTAAGATGTTCTGAAGGCCAAAAAATAAGATAACAATAGCTTGAAAACCATGTCACTCGGCGCCGCTGCGGATTGAAGAACACAGTGACACAAAGACTAAAAGACGGGACGAAGCAGTAGCCGAAGCCTTGCGCCAGTTTCATGTTTTAAAGGTTAATCACATATTTTTTTAGGGGGGGCTGAGGCATAAGTTCATAAAAAAGGGCCTAGTGACGCCCATGGTTATGACAGTATTAGCCTACTTGATCAATTTACACTAAACAGCTATCTCTGATGTAAAAAAAAAATTATTCAAATTAACTGCTATAATGTTCTGCACCTGAAATGAGCATGGCGTGTGGTCCGTCCAGTACTAATATTCAGTGTAATGTTTTGCTCAACGTTATGATAGAGGGACCAGCTTAGTAGAGAACAAGTAACCAATAAGTAGGCTATAACTGTATATTTCGCTTTCTTTTTACGATACTGAGCCCCTGATGGCTTTGACCTTTTCATGATAATGAAACTAAAGCACGCTGTAACGAGTAGAAATATAGTGTGGCCCCTTTAAGAGTTGCGCGTGCTCCCTGCAAACGAAGTCTGCATTTTGTGTATGTGCGCACTGAGTCTTGAGCTCCCATGTGTGGGGATTATTTTCTGTTTTCTGTTGCTAACAGTTATTTTGTTTTATTAAGTAATGCTGTGGACGGAAAGGGAGTTTGTGATGAGAGTTCAGCGGGGAATAAAGTGCGATCTGTTTGATGTTAATCGCCTCCGTGTTTGCATCATAGACCGTAAAAAAATATGGACGACTCGACATCATCCGTTTCCGCTTGCCATATTTGAAGCTTTCAGGAGGCCTTGCACGGCGCGGACATCTTGGGACCGAGTCTGCGCAGTAGCGATTTCGGGACCGGAGTTGCGCAGTAGAGCGCAGGAAGTAGAGCAGGAAGTACAGCAGCGATATCAAAAGCCCGCCCACACTCTCGCAGATGCAGAACAATGAATTATGTTGGTGTGAAATAAACAGTTATGGAAATGTAGAAATTAAAGCTAAAGCTCTAATCTGCTCCCAAAAATTTCGAAAAAAGTCCGTTAGTGCCTCAGTGACAACTTCACTCAGAGAAGACGTCAGTCTCAGCTGTCAATCATGACGTCACACCCGCCGTTTTTATAGCATCAAATAACTAACTCAAACTAAACTTATTTTTAAAACGAACACCTGAAATGAAATCATCGTGATGATAACTGCCTTCAGTGACATAAACTAACTTTGGGGAAACATTTTTGAAGTGTAATTTTATTATTTAGTTTGCCTCTCGTCCATTAGAAAACACAGAGGGGCGGCTATACTGGGACCGGTCACCGGGGGGCGATCGAGGCGCGAAAGCTTCAGTAAATGAGAGGGAGACTGCAGGCTTGGTTTGCATCCACTCCAGTTACATTAAGTGAGCTATCCGCATTTTTCACTCGGACACAAGCGTTACAACGCCACGGATGACGACGTTCCCTGCCGCCCTCTACATGATCTCATTTCATTACAGCAGCACCACTATCACCATGGCGACTTCACTCCAATAATCGCCTATATAATAATGCCTTGAAATAGCAAAAGTACGAAATATTAATAATAAAATATATATGAAATAACTAAAAAATCTTGTTGGGGCGGGGGCTCATTGACGCCCCCCAGCTGTTGGCGCCCTAGGCGACCGCCTGTTTGCCTATGCCTAGAAACGGCACTGTTCGCTGCCTTTGATATCCCACAATCCTGTGCTTTCCATTCAGTGACATTTGAGCTGGGGAAAAAAGATGGTGTCCAGAAGTTGTGTTTGCTGATCAGTTTGTGTGTAATGTATGTTTTTTACCAACATATTACACTTCTGATGGAATTTCTAGCGAGAAATCACTACTGTGGTTATTAAATGTGTTTAGTTCTCACCAAAGCTCTCTCTATTTAGCTGTAGATCATTAAACTATAGACCCTTTTACTGTTTGTATACAATGATGACGTAGTAACGTATGCACGCGCATTTTGGCAACAAACTGTGGCGAGAATCAGCAGCATGTCAAGCTACGTGAGCGGATTAAGCAACACAAACCGAGAAAATTATTTTAAAAAGTTGACTTTATCAAATGGTATTCGGCTACCAGATCCGTGTACTATAGTGGAGTGGATAGAAGACGTTAGCAGATGGCCAGTTGGTCGGATATATACGTATTTAGAAACCGAGCGTGTACACCCTAGACAAGCATATAAATCACAGGATGCTTATGAATACGTTGTCTGTAGGCATGGACAGAATGTCCAATACAATTTTCTACATTTATTCTTATTCTTCACACAGACATACATTTATCCTTTTCCTTACATTTTATGTTGTTATTGATTCGTATGTGTCGACACACTTTTGTTTAAAGTTTAATTTTGTAATGCTATAATACTTTAATAGCAAATATGTTGCTTGCATACATTTCTCAGATGGTTATTTTGCAATTAAACTATTAATAAAATCATTACAAATGAAATTGATAAGTACTGTGATTATTGATATGATAATCTAGGGGTGGGGGTACATTATACACACCAGTGGCAGCCAATGTTGGGAGGTTTATTATAAAGCATTAAATTTCAAGTGCAGTAAATGTTTTACAAATGTAATTTTTTATGCGAGCATTTTTATGCCCTCGTTCCAATCAATGCATTATTCGCCTGCAGCCACAGGTACCGCCGGTTCTTCTGAAACGGCCGTGATCCTGTCGGAATCCTATAAAACTTAAGCCCATTGGTGTGGAATAGCGATTAGTGTAACCGAAAACGCAACAGCCAGACATTTTGATGCTGGGAAACCGTTTTGATAAACTTTCGGAGTTGCTAACAAGTTAGAACCATAGACTGTAAAAAAATAGGGTTAGAACCAATAGGGAACAACACCACTTCCATTGCCAAAATGCGCGCGCAACTCTTTGACCACGTGGGCTGTAAAAGGGTCTATTACACTGTCTTAGAAGTCGGACCGAAATTAGTTTCGTGAGGTGCCTTCAGGCACAAAACGCTGCCTGCAGAGTCATTGTCTGATGAGGCAACAAGGCAACAAGTCAGCTGCCTGGGTTTTCGGACGCAGCCGTTGTGTTGTGGCGATTTTGTTGTGTTGTTGTTTAACTTAGTACGGCAGCACTACTGGGCCACTGTACTTTTGGATTAAAAAGTTTATGACACTTACACGTTTTGTCCATCAAGATCATTTTCTAAAAGCCTAAAGTCTGGTCATAAAGCATCTCTATGTTTGTAACTTTTTATATAAAACCAAAATGCTTTTTGAGAAACATATTATGAAACAGAAAAAGTTTCCTAATCATTACCAGAATAAATTTCTAAGACAATAAGAGGGAGTGCTTTTGAATAAGCCGCCTCCTTTTGTGTTCATATAGCTTGTTTTTTATTTTGCACTAGGAAATTAAATTCGCTGTTGGAATTAGATTTATTATGATGATGCAGTCTTGAGGAAAATATTGAGTTGCTTTTAAAGAAGTACATGTGTATATGATGAAATGTAACATTAAGCTGTACTTTTTAGGAAACTACCTGCTTGATTCAGTCGGCCATCACAGCTCATGCTCCCCACGTCTGCCGCTGCCTTTCAGTAGAAGGAATTTGCTCCCTGATTTTTCCCATCAACTGAACAAGTTAAGGCAGGTGAGGCTGGAGTGTGTTTGTAAAGTGAATTAATTTGCTCCTCATTCCATTGAATATTCCTGACATGCTGCGTTTTTCTCAGATGAACACGGCAGAGGTCACATAAACACACATACTCACTCCGCATGCCATATCTAGCAGATAATCACAGGGAGACTAATTTACACTGCTGAAATAACAGGTTTGTGACAGGTTTCTGCTATCACGACGTGTTGATAATCAGAGTCACTACTTGAACGTCCATCATCACACACCGTCATCTGCTCATAAAACACATCTGCTGTGTGCAACAAACAAACATGCTCAAAGCAGGGCCATGCGGGGGAAGTCTGAAATGAGGAGGGAAAGTTTGCTCTGGGTGTTTGTGTAGGTTTTTTCAGTACAATACAAATTCATGTTCGTAATGAACTGGCTTTTTTTATACTGTTGTCTGAGGTCAACCCATGGGAACAAAAAACATGTTCCCATGGTTTTTAAAAACATCATAACTAATAAGTAATAGGCTATTTTCTATACTGGTTTTGAGGCTCTCTTCTGAACGCTGGATTTTGATGGGTGTGCCGCACTGGAGACTTGGAAGTAAACGCCGACAGCTAGGATTGGATAAGATTTACATATTTAATGAGCTTCCACTCCCATATCAGATCACATGAGGGAGGGATTGTTTTGAAAGCGGCCAGAATAATTATCTGACAGGGTTCTTAAAACGTATCAAACAAACACAAGGATTTATCTCTCATCCACCTGCGATTTATTTATTTATTTTTATTACTTTGCCCGCCCGATCAGTGGATATAAGTGCGAACCACCCACTCAAGTCAAGAGAGTGAACAACGCAGATCAAGAAAATAATGTTATTTCTCCCATTTTTCATTTGTTTTGATTGTGTTTACAGTGTGCAATATAACATGAGTTCATGTTTCGCATGTAAAAAAACATAGTATTTTTTACACAATTTACTTATCTGTAGACCGCTGTTTTCTCTGTCCTAAAAAAGTCCCTCCTTCAGAAATACGTAATGAGTTCTGATTGTGCCAGCGCTTCCCGTGTTGTAATTTGACAGCAGCTTAGCGCACGTTGCCCGGAAAGGTCCCGCCTCTTACCGTAACGGGGCGATGCAAGCGTTGAATGCGCGCTCTTCTCCACGTGGGAGGTTTATATGTTGAACTTTAATCTTGTCCAAATAGACGCTTTATTAAGCAGTACATAAAGTATTGAATGAAAATGTCATTTGAAACATCTGTGTACCTGTAAATATTGCATTTATTCAACTTCAGCTGATATAAAGTTTGCAAACACAGCACAAGCGTCACTGCATAAAGACAGAGTGAACTAAATACCAACACTGATGACTATCTTAAACGAGGGGGACAGGTGACAATGATGACAATTAACTAAACACAGCTGAATGGGACTAAACTAATGAGGGTAACTATGAAAACAGAAAAGTGGTGGGAAACAGAACACGTGACAACTCAAAACAAGGAAGTACAAGGAGAAAAACACAACCAAAATAAACCATACATTTAACAATATCACCATACTTGCCCAATTGACTAATTACATAAGTTTTCTGAACTATTTAAATACATAAACTATGTATTATCTAATTCAAAATGCTTTACCAGATCAGAAATTTGGATAAAGCCAGGTTCAAAATCTTTATTTTGCTGATTTGTTTTTTTCTTCTTCTCTTTTTGTCAAAAACAATAAATCAGAAAATATTGTCAACAGCTGTGAAAAAAATGGACAAACCCCTCTAAAAACCCGCAATAGTCTGAAACAAACAAAGCCACATATCCCAATATGTCAAAATTAACCAGTGCATGAAAAACCTTGGGAAATATGGTTGGTATGAAGGTTACAGATTGCTTAGTAAAAACACCTCGCTCGTGTTATTTCAAGTCAATTTACGTTGATTTCAGTCTGAACTGATTTTTTGGTCCATTTCTGTGGAAGAGTTGTGAATATGATAGAAGGGTGTTGTTGTGTTGACAGGATAATCAGGCCGTCAGAGTCAATGTCTGTATTGTATAATATTCATTTTATTTTTACGCTTGATATTTGTGGCAGCGCTGTGTCCTTGCCTCCTCAAACAAAAAGTCTGACTCCAAGTCATAAAAGTATACTAGTGGTCTGATCTATTCCTGCAGCGTTTGCTCTTTTAGTCCTTTTGTTCCGAGGCATTTTCCTGTTGCTTAGTTTAAAACTAAGCTGGTGTTTTCAGCTGGTGCCAGAGGGGCGTCTAGAGGCCCCGGCGGTTCCCTGCTATTGGTTTTGCAATGAATCTGGAAATCTATAAACCCCAAACGCACAAATGAGGGAAAATATCAACACTGAGGTTTCTTATAATCCTCTTGGGAAGTCACCAACCAATCATGTTGTCATGAAAATAGGAGTGAGTCCGCCGCACAGCCGGAGCAATGACACTCTGGTTATTCATAAATCTGTGGAATGTTGTCATCTATTGCCACATGGCCTAAAATATGGGCGCAATGCTTAAAATATGGGACGCTGGAGGTTTGATGGAATGTAAATGTAAACCAAAACCAGTATTTAAGACCTGAGATATTTCAAAAATGTTTCTGCATAAACGTGTCACGTAGAAATACTGTTAATAGGAAAAACTACTGATAGACACACAATGGAGCTTTGTAAGATCAGCAAACTGTTATGCTTAATGAACATGTGCTTGCATTAGTGTTACTGCTAGCTTTTTGAAGTGAACTAATCTTTTTACAAGTCAGCAACAAATGCTTGTATGTAATGCTAATAATTCACGAACATTGCTCATCAGGAACACTTTGGGTCCACTGAGCAGATGGACTCAAAATGAGAGATGGCATTTAAAGACATTGGGTTGATCAGTCAGCAGTTGGTGTGTCATATGCATCAGATATTGCTTCATTAAAGTGCTTCTCTTCTTAACTGGTTTCTCACAAATTTTTTCCCACACCCCCCTTATATTTTTTTAGATAGAAAGATTTTATTTTACTAAGCAGACACAGGGCATTTGATTAATCTAAAGCCGGGGGTAGGCTGTGTTTGTTTTTGTCCGATTTCGAGCCGAATTCTGACTCGTGCAACTCTTTTTCGGGTCGGGCCGATTTTCAGCTTTGTCATGTGTCGTTTGTCGTGAGATGTTCATGCAGTGTATAGAGGGAAATAAGAGGCGATAAACCTCTCCCGATCGGCAATTGGATGGTCGGATGAATTTCTGGCATGTCAGAAATTCTGGTTGCCCCCCCATGCAGATATCCTACAGCTGAGTGAGCTATGAACTGATTGCCTTATAGGCCCCACTCAAAAAAAAAGGATACATTGGATTTACTTAACTTTTTTATGTCAACTGGTTCCACGTAACTGGGTTATGTTGAATTTAATTTACATTGTTTATTTCAGTAAACTTAAGTTTTGGCATGCCCAAAGTAGTTTTTTTTTATTTATTATTATTAAAACAACTTTAATTGTTATCAGCAGGTCCTCACCCTGAGCACATGCTCTACACTTCACCACAGTGGTAACCTCCAAAAACAATAACACAACACAAACTTTTAAATACCAGCATTAAACATTTAAAAAGTCTCTCCATTTTCTCATCTTGTTAAAAAGCATAAAATAGCACTGTATTTAAACATTTACTCTCCGAATTCAGCCCCTTTGCAAAGCATGATGGGAAGTGAATATCCAGTTTGTTTGGGTTACTTGATTGAAACATGTTATTTGAAAATAAAAACATCAAGTTATGTGAAAGAGTAACATAAACCTGATATAATGGTGTTAAATCAAGATAAGTTACTTAAATAAAGTGAACAGCACCGTGCAATAAAATTTTTTTTTTTTTGAGTGTATGTTCCCTCACTGTGCCCGCACAGCTTTCAAATAGCAGAAATTGTGCAAACTGTTGCGCCTTCAGTTTGTGTTGTAAAATGGATAATCTAAGTCTTCCCAACCATCGTGTAGCCTATCCAGCGCATATTTTATTAATTTAGCTACTTGGTCATTCATTTACTTGTTTTCCTTTCATACTTTATTCATTTAATTACTATTAGATACTATTATTTGATATATTCTTAATTCTATCACATGAAATGTGAACCGCAATGCATTATTTGGCACAAAATGTCACGTTGCATGGTCTATCGTCGCAACTAGACACGGGGGCTTTATCGCACACATTTTACTTGTACAGTGTGAGCAGACGAGTCGTGCTCGACGATTGGGCCGCACAGTGTGAGCACATAAATTGTAAGCTTTGGCATTACATCGCATGCGATCTACTTGTACAGTGTGAGTACTAGATAAACTGGCTGAAATCGCACAGTGTATGCCCAGCTTTAGTTGTTGTAGTATTTCAAGATTTACTAATACATCTGTTAATATCTAACACAAACTAACAATGAACAGGGTTGTTATTGATTTACAGCAAATAGTAATAAATACTGTAACCTCTTTTTTGGGCAAAAATGTCAACATATATTATAATAGATTATAAAATATTTGTCAGATTTTAAGAAAAAAAAGTATAAAAAAAACAGAAAAAGATTAAAAAGTAAGAAAAAGTTCTATTTAACCTATTTTGAACATTAACTACTACATTTACCAAACAAATAAATAATTCTGAATAATGGAAATAAAATCTGTCAGTGAAATATATTCAAAATACCTTTTCCGAAAATGTTCTGAAATGTTATGCAATTTTTTAAATGTAAATTCATCAATTGTTTTTCATGATTCTTAAAAAAAAAAAAAAAAGACATTGGTACTCACTAAAAATATGAGTTGCAGTGTCCCATGTACCCTATTCCAAGTCGCGGTTGTCTCAAGAGGGCTGAAAGTGTGCAATCATTCCCCTTTTGTTGAAATTATATCTACATCGACCGTTTTGCATTTGCATTTATGCATTTGGCAGACGCTTTTATCCAAAGTGACTTACATTGCATTCAAGGTACACATTTTACATTTTTGTCAATTCTTGCTTTCCCTGGGAATCGAACCCATGACCTTGGCGTTGCTAGCGCCATGCTCTACCAGCTTTGAAATCCTTTTTGCATGCTTTTGCAATCTTATATTTATTCATCAGCAAATATACCATCACCTTTTCTGGTGATGCCATGTCTTTCAGAAACAACTGCTAGGCGAACTAAGTGACGACTTGGATCCATTGCCTCTTCTTGAGCCTGACAGCAGCGCATAATGCAAAACCCAAGGCTGGTGAGTTAGTTGCCACCGAGGGCATTAAGTTAGATTTATAAGGATGGGTCAAGTGTCTTAGGGTGAAGATGGAACCAGAGTGTGAGGTGAGGAGATAATGCGGAACACCTGCCTAGGCTTTCTGGAATGTCGGGAATCTTTCAGAAAATTGAAACAGAATGGGAATATTGAGTCAAAGATAAAGGCATCACTGGAATGTTCTAAGTTGCGGTGCTGGGCTGTTTTTTTTTTCTATTCATTTTTGTCTTTTGTGCTTTTTTTGAGGCAGTTTAATGTTACATAAGTGTCTGATTCTCAAGGTTTAGTGTGGGATGAGGCTAGTTAGAAGTGCTGGAGGTTAAATGCCATTTGAGCATGAAAATATTGGCCAAAACATTCCAATCCCACCTGTTTTCACCATGACTTATGTTAGGGTATTGTTAAAGCCCATTGTTGGAATTGTTGGACTGTCCCTTTCTTCACCCATGACTTACTACTGTAAATGCACTAACACTCCAATGTCGCCCACTATTTTTCAGACGGACATACCTTTCCATGTATCAACTCTTTTCTTTAGTCTCTCTGTTAACACTATAGTTAGGTGAAGCTTCATAATCTTCACTTAGAAAAGAGCAAACAATGGCACAATAGCACCTTTTCACATTAATCTGTGGAATGCCGCTTAGCAAATGCTTTGACTTTTTTTCGAGTTAAAGTCTCCTGCTCTGGCTTGTTGTGATTAGAAAATTATTATTATTTTCAACACACAGACATGCAAATCTGGATTTTAAACATTTTATGGGCATTTGTGGTCCATATTAACTGATGCAGAGATTTCACCAACTAAGGAGAAACAAAAACTCATGTACTTTTCTAAAAAGGAACAGACATGATCCGTGCAGTATGGAGGTATGTAAATATTTTTTTGATTTAATGAAACTCACCCTGCTTGAGGTGCTGCCATATTTTATGGCATATTGAGGGGGTTGGCATATTGATCATGGTGGATGTGTCTGTACGGCTGACAACTGTAGATAAGACAGTATGCGAGAAATAATACTCCACTAGGGCTTCATTTAAAAAAAAAAAAAAAAACTAGAACCAAATTTTTTTTTTTGTTTGTTTGTTGATGTTTAGCTGTTTTTGCATTTTCCCTCAGACAGACCAAATGGTGGAATTCAGTAAGAAGGAATTGTGTTGCTTGTTAAAATGAGTGTTTTAGCCCCGACTCACTAAAGAAATAATGCAAATCAGTTAATGATGTAAACACAGGAAAAAAAGGCTGAATGCCATTTGCATGGGCGGTTTCCCATTATTTTGAGCGATAGGTTGTGACAATCTTGCATGCTTTACAGAGAGTGTGCATCACTGATGTAATATTTAATCTTTAGTTAAGGATAAATAATTGTATTATTTAATAGGCTTACATGTTGACATTTAATCAGTAAATGTGTTTCCATCTTTTCATATTGAGTTAAATATGGTTCCACTTCAAGTGGTGCATGTTTTTTATGCACATTTTGAAGATTGTTTTATTTTGGTTAAGTCAGCAATTTTTATGCAATATCCCTGAAATTGTGTTTCAATGGTAAATGCCATATAGATATTATTGCTGTGAAACAGCAGAGAAAATTATAAACTACCCAGAATGCTTGATGGCTTCAGGCACTCTTTGTATCATTGTGTCTGTGCAAGACCATCTATTAGTGATCTATTAGCCCTGGACCAGCCTTGACATTGCGTTCAGCCTCTTCCCTTCTATATATCTATCTTTATGTATGAATGTATGTATGTACACCTCTCAATGGAAATAACATCACAACATTTAGTTCCATCAAGAGGTGCATCAATGTTTGGTCAGAATCTTGTATTGACTGCAAGAGCTATGCAAAAACTCTTCTTCAGCGCATCCCAAAGACTTTTAATGAATTTAAGGTCTGGATGACCCCTGTACACCTTTGAAAGTACCTACAATGAGCATGTGTTATTAAATATGACATGTTATATCTCAGTATTAGTTCTCTGATCTGATCTCATCTTAGAATCCGTGTACAGCATTTGACAATGAACAGCATTTTGAGTTATGATCTTTGGGGATGCTGAACAGAACCAGCTCCTGCAATGATTATGAGACGAGTCCAACAGAAGCACAACTCTTTGTGGCATTCAGTTGAAAGTGAGTTATTGCACTTCCACACACACACACACACACACACACAGAGAGAGAGAGAGAGAGAGAGAGAGAGAGAGAGAGAGAGAGAGAGAGAGAGAGAGAGAGAGAGAGAGAGAGAGAGAGAGAGAGAGAGAGAGAGAGAGAGAGAGAGAGAGAGAGAGAGAGAGAGAGAGAGAGAGAGAGAGAGAGAGTTTCTTGTCTTCGTAGGGGAGCCCTAAAAATCTAACAGAGAGTTTCCAACAAACAGGGCTGTTTTTCAGAGCTGGAGGAAAGAGATCAGAAGAGGGCCTCTTTGGCCGAGCTACATGAAGATCCAGCTGTGTTTAAGCTGGACCTCCACAGCACAAAGAAGGGTCACCTCACCTCCAGGGCTTCACCACCACAAATAAAGACATCCATTCACACAGTCCTGCCAATCTGCTGCTTTTCATCTGCTGCCCTTGTGGTGATCCCCATGTAGTACAGACTGGTGGTGACATAAGCCCTCTCTTTTTTAAGGTCTTGCTTTTTTCTTGCTCGGGTGCCTTTGAAGATTATGGAGTCTCAGAGTAAATGTTGGCAGCATCCATGGCAATGCTGAGCCAGCTTTAGTGTTTCTTTCTTTATTTTATTTATTTATTTATTTATTTTTTAATGGTAAAGAATTATGAAGGTTATCCTTATAATGTCACTTTGGGTTAAAAAAAGAAAAAAAAAATATTTGATGTAAAATGCGAAATAGTGGATATTTTGAGTCAAATGATGTGTTGTGAACAATCCCCCAAGTGATTAAACTTTGGCTGGTAACTCATCTGTTTAAAAAATGCTGGTTTGTTTCAACCCATGTTTGGGTCAAATATGGGCTAACCCAACCACTGGTTTAAATGTTTAACCCAGTGTGTGTGTGTTTGTGTGTGTTTGTTTGTGTGTGTGTTAGTGTGTGTGTGTACAAACGTAAGATATGTAAAATTGTGGCATGCTTTAAAAAAAAAACTAATTAAAACAACAACAACAACAAACCTAAGCAGCAGATTTACAGTTACTGACATACAAAAATACAATTAAACTTGAAGGTAGTCTCTTTACTTTGCTACTAAGCAACTGCCCAGGGGTGCTTTCCCCAAATCATTGTTAGCCAACTTTATGGTTGCAAGTTCCAACCAACATAGTTCAATGATTCTGTGTCTCCCAAAACCATAGTTCAAACAAACATTCACAAACAGCATTGCATTTGCGTGGTTGGAACTTCAGCTCTCACCCTGTGGTTAGAGGCATCGTTAAGTGTACTTAAATAGATCCTGCTCTTGGGCACAATAAGCAATTTTACTTTCTTTATCGTTCATTCAATTTGAATATGCGTTTGAATCAGTATATTTTTACATGTCAACAATCAGTGCTATTATTGAAGAGTGTGCATGTGCATAAAAGGAAACCCTGGAGTATGATGTAGTACTGTAAGAGGAAATCCACAGTGAATCAAACATCAGATAAAGCAAAATGACAGGGAATAAAAAATATTAAAGCAGGCATCAGTTGCTATGTTTGTTAAAGCAGCATCTTTGACAAATTACATGGTGGAGAAAGCTTCTGACTAAATGAACCGCATGTATACAGGATTAAATTGTATGCAATTACATGGTTCAAACAAAGGAGGTGTTAGTTGGTTAGTATCAATGCATTGTGCTAGTACTTGCTGTTTAAGTACTAGCACACCAAACCTTTAAACCCCAAACTTTTAAAGTAGAAGTATTTGTATATGTAAACATATATAAATACTTCTATTTTAAAAGTTTGTGGTTTAAAGGTTTGGTGTATCCAGTAGCATTAACAATATGGTACTTGGAGGTCATACAATGACAATATATATATAGTCTATAATTGGTTATAAGTATAATTGGTTAGTCAGAGAGTTGCAAGTTTCAGTGTTATTTCATGTTATTTTAAGCTTAGTTTGAAGAAAGGAAACATTAAGATGAATTGTTATTGAGGCTTTTGTTTTTGGACTAATGGGAAATGAGTACCTACTTTGAGTAACATGAAAGCATTTGCATGTAGTTTGAAGTGGCAATGGAAGAGTATCTTTATCAGATAAAAGAAAACATCAAGACACACACACACACACACACACACACACACACACACACACACACACACACACACACACACACACACGAAATATTGTTAAAATATAAAATAACTGTTTTCTATTAGAATATATTTTAATATGTAATTTATTTCTGTGATACAAAGCGGAATTTTGAGCATTACTATAATCATCAGTGTCATATGATCCTTCAGAAATCATTGTAATATTTTGATTTGATTTTGACATTGATTTACTGCTCAAGAAACATTTATGATCATTATGAAAACATAAAAAAATCACTCTGTTCTAATACTTTTGACCTGTATTTTGTATGTGTGTGTGTGTGTGTGTGTGTGTGTGTGTGTGTGTGTGTGTGTGTGTGTATGTATATATGTGTATGTATATATGTGTATGTATATATATATATATATATATATATATATATATATATATATATATATATATATATATATATAATCTAAAAATAACTTTTTATTCGTTTTTTTTTCCATTTAAAATAAAGATTTACACAGGTCCTTCTCAAAAAATTAGCATATTGTGATAAAGTTTATTCTTTTCCATAATGTAATGATAAAAATTAAACTTTCATATATTGTAGATTCATTGCACACCAACTGAAATATTTCAGGTCTTTTATTGTTTTAATACTGATGATTTTGGCATACAGCTCATGAAAACCCAAAATTCATATCTCAAAAAATTAGCATATCATGAAAAGGTTCTCTAAACGAGCTATTAACCTAATCATCTGGATCAACTAATTAACTCGAAACACCTGCAAAAGATTCCTGAGGCTTTTAAAAACTCCCAGCCTGGTTCATTACTCAAAACCGCAATCATGGGTAAGACTGCCGACCTGACTGCTGTCCAGAAGGCCATCATTGACACCCTCAAGCGAGAGGGTAAGACACAGAAAGAAATTTCTGAATGAATAGGCTGTTCCCAGAGTGCTGTATCAAGGTACATCTGTGGGAAGGAAAAAGTGTGGCAAAAAACGCTACACATTGAGAAGAGGTGACCGGACCCTGAGGAAGATTGTGGAGAAGGACCGATTCCAGACCTTGGGGGACCTGCGGAAGCAGTGGACTGAGTCTGGAGTAGAAACATCCAGAGCCACCGTGCACAGGCGTGTGCAGGAAATGGGCTACAGGTGCCGCATTCCCCAGGTCAAGCCGCTTTTGGGCTACAGAGAAGCAGCACTGGACTGTTGCTCAGTGGTCCAAAGTATTTTTTTCAGATGAAAGCAAATTTTGCATGTCATTCGGAAATCAAGGTGCCAGAGTCTGGAGGAAGACTGGGAAGAAGGAAATGCCAAAATGTCTGAAGTCCAGTGTCAAGTACCCACAGTCAGTGATGGTCTGGGGTGCCATGTCAGCTGCTGGTGTTGGTCCACTGTGTTTTATCAAGGGCAGGGTCAATGCAGCTAGCTATCAGGAGATTTTGGAGCACTTCATGGTTCCATCAGCTGAAAAGCTTTATGGAGATGAAGATTTCGTTTTTCAGCACGACCTGGCACCTGCTCACAGTGCCAAAACCACTGGTAAATGGTTTACTGACCATGGTATTACTGTGCTCAATTGGCCTGCCAACTCTCCTGACCTGAACCCCATAGAGAATCTGTGGGAAATTGTGAAGAGAAAGTTGAGAGACGCAAGACCCAACACTCTGGATGAGCTTAAGGCCGCTATCGAAGCATCCAGGGCCTCCATAACACCTCAGCAGTGCCACAGGCTGATCGCCTCCATGCCACGCCGCATTGAAGCAGTCATTTCTGCAAAAGGATTCCCGACCAAGTATTGAGTGCATAACTGAACATAATTATTTGAAGGTTGCCTTTTTTTTGTATTAAAAACACTTTTCTTTTATTGGTCGGATGAAATATGCAAATCTTTTGAGATTAGCATATTTAGGAATTTTGGGTTTTCATGAGCTGTATGCCAAAATCATCAGTATTAAAACAATAAAAGACCTGAAATATTTCAGTTGGTGTGCAATGAATCTAAAATATATGAAAGATTAATTTTTATCATTACATTATGGAAAATAATGAACTTTATCACAATATGCTAATTTTTTGAGAAGGAACTGTATATAATAATAATAATAATAATTATTATTATTATTATTATTATTTATTTTTATTTTTTAATACTTTACAAACTTGAGATTCCTTTTCTACCAAGGAATAATCATTGTATCCATTAAACATATGCTTGGTTATCTCTTGAATTTTGTTCCAGATCATTAGATGTGATGTGGTTCCCTGGAAACCGAACTGAAGGACCTTCATACTGAAATGCTTTCTGATAAGCCATTGACATATGCCTTAGGGTTCTAACAAAGCCACAGCATTTCCAGGGTGATCCAGACAGCTCTCCTGATAGTAAAAAAGCCATGGTGAAGTAAAATATCCTTTTCTTTCCTTGTCCATCCATTCCTTTTGTTTTTAGAAAGTATCCGTATGGCTTTCTGTGGATAATGGTGGTGTAACCTGGAATGCATCCAGCCCTGTTGAACCGGAGGTCAGAGCCATACACTGAGACATGGATCTGTTCTCCTTCACAATTAAAGCCAGTGCAGGCCATTTACATCCAAATATACTTTGTGCAGCGCCTTGTTTACACAACAGTATCTCCTCTCTTCCCCTCTCTCTCTCTCTCTTTCACCCTTTCCCCTCAGCCGTAAACTCCTCCTCCAAACCATCATTCTAACAACTATACATTCTTCCTCCCCTTCCACTCTTACTCTGAATGTCTTAGTCACTGCATGCTGAGGCTTCCCGTTGCCTGTGGGGATTTTGGGGAATTTGTGATGACAGCACCTCTCCCTCTGCGGAGGAGTTGCCTTGAACATCCAAGGAGAAGCGCAAAAAGAGACGCTTTCAAAGGCTGAGCGCGTCCGCACGCAAGTTTCTTGGTTTTAATGGGACCTTAGACACTTTTCGCGCTCCTCATCATGACCTTGACGCCTGTTGGACTTCCCAGCATATTTGAAGTACTCTAAGGTGAGATGGTCCTCAATCCGTTTTAATATCCAAAAGTCAGTTTAGAGGCTTCAGCTTCATTTACTGACCTGTTGGAGACTCTTCAGTGCAGGTGGATGACGGTTAAAGTTCATGACAGAGAATACTGATGAAATTAAGTCACCTTTGAATGAAAGTGTCTGGCAACTCCATACATTGAAAGTTTCATTTGCTTCTAGATGTGCACGGAAGTGAAATTTCCGAGCTCATTGGAAAAAACGGTTTCATATGATTTCCACAACTTGATATGGGTAGTTATCATGTTGTTCTGCGACGTGACATTTACTGCATCTAACACTATAAGTTTGTTAGTTATTGTATAATTATTTATGAATGCAGCTTGAAATAATACAATACTACATAAAAAGCCTGTTTCCTTCTCAGAGTAACTTTATTTCTCATGATTGCCACTTTATATGTCCCAATGTGGATTTATATCTTGCAATTTGACTGTTATATTGTGCAATTGTGGCCATTTCTCATAACTGATACTTAACTTTATATCACAAAATTCCATCTATATATCTTTCACTAGGAGTTTGTCTTGCAATTTGATTTATATTTTTTCTCAGTTGTGTCTCTCTCTTAATTGCTACTGTATTTCTCATAATCAAAACATTATACTTTAAACTCTACCTCACAATTATTTAAAAAAAAAAAAAAAAAATTCAGAGGAGTGAATGGGACAGATTTGTACACTTCAGGACCATTTAAAATAAACAAAAAAGTGATTAAAAGTACTTAAAGAAAATGGTGATGAGTTACAGGATGTTATATACTGTATAAACTTTCCCTTATACAAATTTGAACATTAAAAATCTCACTAAGAAATCTAAACTTAAAAACTTAATAGAAACATGACTGAATGATGCAAATCGTACATCAATAAAATATGGTTGAATCTGCATGATTACTTCAGCTTACACGTGTCAGTAACTCTATGTACGTTTTTACTGGACCATTACAGTTCTGTTGAAATGTACACTGTGTAATGAATTAATAACGACCTCTGTAAAACGAATGAGAATGGCAGCGTTAACAGTCACTCACAGTGTGCAAAGTGAAAAGAAAACACTGCTCGCCCCTTTTCATGTATTGCAACACTTTGCGCTCAACGAGAAACTTGTAGAACGCTTGAGTGACATTCACAGTGCAGAATCCGCTTTGGCTGTTTGGATCAAGTCTTTTATACAGCTGGGAATGAGGAGGCCTCCTTTTACTGTGGCTTTAGAGAGAAACGGGCTAAAGGAAAGGAGGTGAGAGGACTAGATCTAATCAGGGTTACACTTGCAACACTTTCTCATGAGAGACAAAGTTTTTGGGCAAGTTGAGAACAAATGTTGTAACTTAAGTTTGCAACTAATTGCAACATCTAAATATGAATCCTGTCGTGTTGAGTGAGTGGTTATTTCAAATGATATTGAAGCCAGTGTTCTCGTGTTTTAGTAGGCTAAAATTTTGCATGAATGTATAAGGAAAAGTGTATATTTTAGGTCATCAAAATGTGTCCTCGCTAGATCATTTTAAATGGTCTGATTTGACGTAATATTTTTTTATGATCTTCCATTGAAAATGCTGCTTAAAGTATTTGGAGTACAGCGTGATGCTGAATATGCCTCTATACTTATGCAAATTCTTGTGCATCGAGATATTTGACATATGTTGCATTTTTCAAAACCTCTGTTATATACCATGTGTGATTTAATACGAACATGTTTGCATGTGTGTCACAGTCAGAGCTGTAGATGGTCGTAAGCCACTGACCTTGTCCGGTGTTTGGTCAAAGTTCTTATCAGCTTTTAAAGTTTAAATGTTTTGTTAAGGGCAGGTGTGTGTTTTCCTTTCTCTTGATGAAATTGGACCATGTTTTCGTGAGTGTGTGACACGATAGAGACAGAATGAGAGCAAAGCACAAGGCAAAGTGTTAAATGAGTGAAGGCCACAGTCAGGGCTGCCAGCTGGCCCCCTTCTCACATTTAACACCACAGCACAGAGAGCTCTGATTTTCTATGCATGCTTGGAAGTACACAGGAATATTCAGTGTTTCCATCTGTTGATGACCACTGGAAAAAGTTCAATACTGGAAGGTGCATGAAAGTTAAGAGTATCGTTCAGTGAAATATGTTTTGTTTTTATCTCTTGTTTTGTCGACAGCTATGAGATAGATATTGTCTTTTTATGACATTTAATACATACATATAATACACAATACTAAATAATACTTAAATAACGTATGCTTATGTATAAAATACATACACTGTAAAAATATATATTTTCAAGATTTTTTTATCACAACTTTTTTCTTTTGTCAATTCAACTTAGATAATTAATGTGATTCAGATAACAGTATTTTGAGTTTCTATTTACTAAACCAATTTCCTTCATTGTATTAACTTAATTTCAATGAACTCAACATTTTAAGGCAACCAGGTAACTTACTTTTTCCAAGTGTATGTATACAGTAATAAATACTAATGGATCACACAAATGATTTTTATCTATATTTTGGGCATGGAGATTGTCCATGTTCTATCTTTTATCTTTAAAATTTTAAAACAAGATTTTTGTGACTATTTATTCGATTTTACATTTATTTTAGAATTTTCTGTCATTTTTATTTATTTATATTTTTTGACAACAATAACTAGATTACTGTTAAATTAATTGTTATATTTATAAATATAATTATTTATGTAAATATTTAAGTTGGGTGCTTTTTCTATCTATCAAATGTTGCTGTTTATTGGTTAAAAGTATAAATATGTGTGTAAAAAAGTATTAGTCTCTTTTCAAAATTATATACTTAATTATATACATGGGTAGTTGCAAGACTACATGGGATATTTGTACATTTAATTTTTTTTTTAACATTAGATTACTACTTAAGTGCTAAAAAGATTATTTAAAATGGTGACCAAATGGTAAACCAATTGCATAACCGAACTGCTTACGATGCTTTTTGGAAACAGCCTTGCTGTCAGATGCAATTTGCATACTAAATTAATAAATCTGACAAAAACAAACCAATCACATCTTAATATAGCACAAGTGAGTGGCATGATTTCACGCTATCAGTCACTTGATAGCAACGTCCTGCCAAGAATAATCTTGGTCTTTCACAGTTCATCTGTCTAGATGATGTTCTTAAGCTAAAGGTGTCAGAAAGGAATGTTCTTTCTTTCTCCACCAATCAGACGTATTTCCTGTGGTTTAATGTGTGTTTTTGTGCAGTGTGGTTGGGGGGTAATGAGGGGGTTAGCAGGGTTGCTAACCACAGCATGGTCTGGGACATTTAGGTCGTCTGATGAATGGACGAGTACATTGTAAATCAGCCACCGGAGAGCGAAGAGCCAGATTCCTCATAGCACTGATGTCACCATCGTCGTGCCTTTAACAGATCCAGACTTGAACGCTCTCAGCCTGAGCCAGATGTTCAACCCCTCAGATCCCCTGTTATTCCCTCCTCTACTTGTGCAAGATTCCCTGTTTTTCCCTCGTTGCCTCTCTGGGATTACGTTATCCCTTCTCTGCTATTCCCAGACTCTTTGGGATTCAGTCGCATCTTTGAGATTCTTTCTGTCTCTCTGGGTTTCCTGCATTGTAATGCATATGTTCAGCTTCTTCTGTAATGGTTTGGATAATTATCTGTGAAATAAACGTGTGTTTCCATACAATCCCATGTGACGCAATGCTCCAATGTTTGCTCATCTCATTTAAACCAATATTCTTGGTTAAACACAGTACATATTTGACATACTAATGATTACCACAGAGAATATTAAAAAAAGAAGCAATTCAGACATTTAAAGCAAATGCAATGTTTTTTTGGAGTAATACAGCTGTTTTTCCAAGTAATGCTGATTTTTTTTTTTCTCTAAATTTCCCATGCTGAAAAAAACTTGAACCCATGCATTTCTGGTTTTTGATGGTCTAAATGTTCTAAACCAGACTGACCAGCTAAAAAAAAGTGCATAAAACACCTCTTAAAACCTGCGAAACAGACTGTCAAACCAGCTTGGTCAGGCATGGAGACAGCTACCTTTGGTTTAAAATAATTACCAGCAGGACTGAGAACTACACCATCAGAAATGTTATTAAAACATGATAGCTGTGGATAAAGCACCTTTTTAAGTCTGCTAAATGAATCACACTTAAGTATTTAAAGTACTTACTTTACACACTAAGTAAGCAAATGTACTTAATTTTAAATAAATCATGTAAACATTTAAAGCAAACTCATTGCAACTTCTGATCTTTCTTTTTCAGGATGATTTGCACAAAGTGCTAATTTGGACAGAGGAACCAGTTCAGTCCAAATGGTGGAACATGGCAGTTTTTGGCATTATACGAAGGCACTTTTGGATATTCCTTATGGCTAGCTCGAAATTGTAGATTAAAACATGGACAATCGACCCATGATGACTTTAGAAGGAAAGCGGTCGTCAACATTGCAAGAGGCCCCTAAAATGACTTTCTCAGTAGATATTTCAAAGGCAGACTCAACCGTGGATGGAAACCTGACATTAAAAGATACTTCAAATTCTCTAGTATCTGTTAAAGATGACCAAACACTACTTGAGCTGAAGAATAAAAGTTCATTAGAGAAGATTGGTCAAATTGTACCAGTTCTAGACAGCAAGGATGGACCTTGTCTTCAAATCTCAAATCTTCTCACAAAAGAAAAGACAAAGAAACCCATCAAACATAAAAGCACTTCTGCTTCAATATCAATCCCAAACCATGATATGAATGGCATTCATGAATCTGACCTCCCACTGGACAGTGAGGAAGAGTTCAGCTGTTTTTCCTCAGATGTGACCAACAACCTTGATGTAGATCCCTCAAACACCTCGTCTACTTCTTATCCTTTCTCTAGTTTGACAGTAAGATCCATTTCAGACCCCGCTTACTCTTTTGCATCCTCTCCATTGGGACCATCCCTCCTTGAGCACCCATACTCTGCTCCTTTGCCAGTCTCGAAGGGGACCGATTTACCCCGAATCATCAAACACAAGCCCAGCTCCATTACCTTTGCCGATTATGACAGCTTTTTGGGTTTGATCCAGAACGCCCAAGCCAATGAGAGCTCAGATGCTTGTGAGACCTCTTCTGAAGATGAAGGCCGTGGCGATGAGGTGTTCCCAGAGTGCAAAGAGTTTCTCCCTGGCCCCAGAAGAAATAGGGGTGGATTGGAGAAGCAAAGGAGAAAAGGAACCTTTGGAGAAGAAAGTTCCAGCACTAACCTCCCACTGATCAGCACCAGCAGTTATGAGGCAGAGGAGGAGAGCAGCAGTACAGAGGTGAGGATCCAGTGATTGTTAGATGTTTAATAGACTTTTCAGATTTGTTAAAGCTTAACAATATATAGGCAGCAGGATATCTGGTTTGGTTTAAAATGTCTGTAAAGATTTTTACATTGCTTTCAGTTCAGCACTGTATTAACATTCCTCAAATGTTTTGATTTTGGTTTGCTCAAAAAAATTTAGCCCTCTATTTGACGGACAAGCTTTAATCTTATAGTTTTATATCTTAAAATGTGCTTTGTCTCAAGATGCACACCAGTAATGTTTTTTTTTCTTCCTAAGGCATGTTTATAAAAGCTACTTAAAGAAATACTCGACTTTTTTTGAAAGTGGGCTCATTTTCCAAGTCCCTTAGAGTTAAACAGTTGAGTTTTACTATTTTTGAATCCATTGAGCCGATCTTTGTATCTGGTGGTAGCACTTTTAACATAGCTTAGCATAAATCACTAAATCAGATTAGACCATTAGCATCGCGCTCAAAAATGATGACTAAAGACTTTCAATATTTTCCTATTTAAAACATGACTCTTCTATAGTTACATCGTGTACTAAGACCAATGGAAAATTAAAAGTTGCTCATCTTCAGTGTAACTGTTATTCTGGTTCAAATAGATACGGTGATATCATTGCGCCGCTGCACCCATGACGGCCACAAAGTTCTGTGATTCTTACGCAGGAATGATAAAATAGTTCCTATTTATATCGGTCTAAAAATATCACAACTTTTCATTTTCCGTTGGTCTTAGTACACGATGTAACTATAGAAGAGTCAAGTTTTAAATAAAAAAATATTGAAAGTCTTTGGTCATTTTTGAGCTCGATGCTCATGGTCTAATCCAATTCAATGATGTATGCTAAGCTATGCTAAAAGTGCTACTGCCAGATACAGAGATCGGCTGAATGGATTCAAAAATGGTAAAACTCAACTGTTTAACTGTTTAACTGTTTAAAGGGACTTGGAAAATAAGCCTATTTTTTTAAAAAGTGGAGTGTTCCTTTAAATGACCTAATTAAAAAAATATGGCCTTATCCTGGCTTAAGATAAGCCCTGTCTGTGAATCCAGGCCTAAATGATGAACTTCAGGGATTCATTTAGGACAATTTTTTTAATGTATGCAAGTACATTCAAACTGTTTTGTTGATTGCTTCTCATTATCATGGAAAACCTGGAAATATCAGGGAGTTTTTGTGATTGCCAGGTCTGTAAAGTCTATAAAATCTTAAAAGCTGTGGAAAAGTAATGCATATCTGGTGATTTTTGGTCTTGCTTGCTCACAAGCCAGTTAATGTCTCACTTGACCTGAGCGAGTTGATCTTTTTTAAAGGAAGTGTATGTAAGATTGTGGCCAAAACTGGTACTGCAATCACTTTCCCCTCTCCCCCTCCCCCCTGACCTGAGGTTGCCAGATAGTCTGCAGGATCCAGCAGGAGTGTTTGTAGCTGCAGCTTTGGTAACTAGAGCAGATCTGGCAACCCGGATGTCAAAACACTAGTGACTTTCTTATTGGTCGATAGGTGGAGGGCGGAGCTTCAGGCACAAAACACAACATGTCAACATCAACATCAGTTGAGGGCTGCAACAACAACTTTTAAATGACAATATCCTGGCCGGACTACTGTTGTCAGTGATATAAGTATTTGAAATGAACATGATTTCTTAATGTCTAGTGACATATGAGGGCCATTTTATGATTATTTGAAATACATTTCTTACATACAGTTCCTTTAAGTCAATTATTTTCATTAAGTTAGTTAAACAATAGGTTCATAAATCTCTCTGAAAGACTTGGAATAGATTTGAATTATAGATGTTAAAAGTACCGGTACTGAAATTTTGAAAATATGACAATACCAGCATTTCTGTAGTACCGGTAATATTGAGGATATACAGTACCTACTAATAGGTAGCTGCTTTCAGTTGCTTCCCTGTTTGTCTAAGTGCAGGGCTCGAGATTAACTAACCGCAAAAAGACTATTTAAAGAACGGTCTGCATGTCTCTGTGTGAGTGAATAGGGTAGATGCACGATTTCATTCACCACACACACACACTGAAGGAGGTCACACACCAGACGAGAAGTGCAGTGCCGTAATTTGAACGCATTGATTGAGTGTGCGCACACTGGCGTCTGCCCGGTATGACTCAGCTTGAACAGCAGTTTCAGCCTCTGCCGTCTGTATGATGACATGAATGCATGATCTTCATCTCTAGAGCTGCAGGAAACCCGTACGTTCATTTCTACAGCTTCTGTTACACTTTTGCAGGAACCAATCACAGACTGGCTTATCCATCTGACGTGCTATTGGCGGGTTTAACGTGATGACAGATAGAAAGCGATGGGTTGTTGCCTGTTGATAGAAGAAGAAGAAGAAGATGAGGTTTTGTTTATATAGCGCCTTTCCAAAGCTCAAGGTCGCTTTACATAGTGTTAGACAATACATTTGCACAAAATTACATTAGCATACTCACATACACACAAGACAAGCACAGGTATTTTATAGCCACATTATTCAAAATACATATTGAATAGATATGTTTTAAGCTGGGTCTTGAAGGTAGACAAAGATGTTAAATTAAATTAAATTAAATCTAGACTCACCCTAGCGACAGCAAATCTAATTTGCCACGAGTGTCGTCTAGCAACTCTCAATTCACTTCTGAGCTGTAAACGCCAAACTCTGGTTGCGCCAATCACATCGTGTATAGAGTCGGTGGGCGGGGCTTAATATAATGACGAGTGCGCGTGCTTCTATTAAACACAGAAACTGGCGAACGGCGGTCTTTCGAATCAGAGAGAAAGAACGGCACTGAAGTCATTCTTAAGAAGGGAAGTTGTGTTCTGAGTTTTGCCGACCGAATATGTCCTGCTTCATCTTCGTTGCTCTGGTTGGTTGTAGCACTATCCAATTGCGTGCACGCCGTGCAGAGGGAGTTTGAAAAACAACCGTTTATCCCGCCCCTCGGATTGAGCCCTGTCAATGGTGAGTTTCCAGACCAAACATCTTGATGTGGGTCTGGCTTGTCAGGCTATAATTTAGGTGCATTGATATTAAATGCCCTACCACAGTGGACAATCACGCCTCTTGATCGCACCTCTTTTGGTCTGATTGGTTGAAAGCAAGCCTGCAGTCTCCCTCTGATTTACTGAAGCTTTCGCGCCTCGATCGCCCCCCGGTGACCGGTCCCAGTATAGCCGCCCCTCTGTGTTTTCTAATGGACGCGAGGCAAACTAAATAATAAAATTACACTTCAAAAATGTTTCCCCAAAATTAGTTTATGTCACTGAAGGCAGTTATCATCACGATGATTTCATTTCAGGTGTTCGTTTTAAAAATAAGTTTAGTTTGAGTTAGTTATCTCACGCTTTAAAAACAGGGGGTGTGACGTCATGATTGACAGCTGAGATCGACGGCTTCTCTGAGCAAAGTTGTCACTGAGGCACTAACAGACTTTTTTCGAAATTTTTGGGAGCAGATTAGAGCTTTAGCTTTAATTTCTACATTTCCATAACTGTTTATTTCACACCAACATAATTAATTGTTCTGCATCCGCGAGAGTGTGGGCGGGCTTTTGATATCGCAGCTGTAATTCCTGCTCTATTTCCTGCGCTCTACTGCGCAACTCCGGTCCCGAAATCGCTACTGTGCAGACTCGGTCCCAAGATGTCCGCGCCGTGCAAGGCCGCCTAAAAGCTTCAAATCTGCCAAGCGGAAAGGGATGATGTCGAGTCGTCCATATTTTTTTACGGACTATGGTTGAAAGACTATCCAATTGTGTACAGAGTCATTCAAATAATGCCCAATGATCACTCTCTCAGTCTCTTTTGTGCAGTAGAAAATACTTAGCAGACTCCCACGACCAATGTTCAATTTAAATTGAGCTTGGTCTGGTGATAGTCAGACAAGCTCTGAGAGTCACTTCTTGAGCATTTTACTGTTTCATTTGAGAAAATCTATTGTTTTATCATACGCCATACACCCACAGTATTTGCATACCGAATTGTCATTTGGCAACCTCTCTTGTATTTATTTGCATACTAATTTGAGAAAGCACTGCAATATCCTTAAGGAAAATCTTGAATCTTTAACCTTTTTATCCGCTGTTTTTTTCTCTACAAAGTAATGTATAGAATACTTGAATATATTAAAAGAACCAGGAATGACTGGTTATTTGTATTAGTTAAAACATTCCCTGTGTGAGGCCTGAAGTGTAGGCTACTAGAGCTGTGAATGAACCACCAGCTTAACCACTACATATTGTCATGTTGATAGACCGTTCATGTCATAAAGCCAAGCTTTCCTGAGCGTGTCATAGGCTCTTTTTCATGGATTGCCAAGTCTGATGTCCTTCCTGTTGCCCGTCAGAGCATTCATGTATTTATCAGTGAACTTAGACTTCCATTACTTACAGCTCCATTTAGTTGGAGCCAGTCATGGATGATTTGCACCTTTCTCCTAAACTCATGCCTGACCTGACTGCTGGCAACCTGCGACCTCCCCATCCCAAGTTTATTATTCTTTAAAGAAGTGTCACATAGACATGTATGAAAACACAATAGCATATTCCCTATCTTGCTTGGTTAAGAGCTCCTGTAAAAGTGTCCCATACCATTCATACCATAGATAACCAGGACAAAGTGTAAAGTTGAGGCGATCACACCCTCTTACTCTGTTCTTATCGTTAAACTCAAGTATATAGTATATAGATTCAGTGTATTCAGTCAATATAGACATGTTTGCTATTGTTTGTTGTTAGAATAGGTAGCCATTCATTTATTTCACCATATGTATATCACACACACATATATATATGCTTTTTTGTAATTAAGTTTTTTGTAATCTGCATGCTTTTTTTTACAATTATTCTTGGTTTTGCATCTACAGATATTGTTACATTTAAGATGACTTTAAGTTTAAATTGTAGTAGGACATTTTGTGCAGTAGTTCTTGAAACTGCTAGTGTTATTCTGAAAATATTTTCTATACAATTAAATAAATGGGTATATTTTTTATATACTAAAAAGATACTTTTTTTCTCTTATTTCTAAAATATAACTTTTTTAGTACAAAAAAAAAAAAGTCAAACAAAGACTTATTACATCTAGCGTTGTGATGGCTTACTGTAACTGCTCAGTGTCCGTGGTGTAATTAGAGTAGTTAGAGAATTGTCAGAAGTTAAATGTTTTTCCTAAAGCAGGTGAGCTTAGAATGACCCGTGGTTCATTTGTTGGCCCCAGCAGCAGCCCTCTGTGCTGCACATGCTCAACTCTCCCCTCCCCTCCTGTTACTTATTCTTTGTTCATGCATGATTTTAAGATGAATGTGTGGAAGAATGTGGTACCCCCTCACGTGAGTGCCGACCTTGCCTCATTTGCACCTTCTCACGAAATTCCAGAATGAGCTGTCAGTGTATATCAACAGAAAAAATAATTGTAAAAAATAAATAATAATAATAAAATATATTTTAAAATAAAAAAATGGAGATGATATTTATTGGTACAATCCATATGATTTTTTTTTAAATTATTTTATTTAAAACAGCAAACAACTCTTGAGGTTAAGATGCATTTTGCCTCTTCACCGTTTGGAGGCGCTCTATACAAACATTTACACATGTTGTGTAGCCGACAGCACTGGTAGTGAGTTACTACTGAGTTTATACCTATTTATGTAGAGTTTACACACGTGTTTATAAAAAGGAACTATGGAAAACTGCAACATCTCTAGCCTAGAGATGTTGCTCTAGCCATCTGTGCATATCCTTATGAGTGAAGACATTGAGTTACGTGAGTCACAGTGAACGGCTCCTGTAACAAAAAAGGAGGATTTTCTTTCTCAGTAGAGACTTATCTGACCTGGATTTGAAGTTCAACAAACGGATTATGGCTGGTGGCCTTTAAGGATGACATATTGTTACATTCTCTCGGTGGAGCTGGCTGGCACACTCAGTGGGTGGCATGGCCATGGCAGGAAGCCCAGAGCAATGCCAAAGCCAGGCACTTGACTCCTCATTTCCATGTCAATGGGCCAGTGCTGAGATTTACAATGTGGCCAATTTGCGGCGGTGCAGTTATGGTCCTCGGCCATTCTGTCCACCGTGGAAGATGACAATGATGAGCTGATCTGGTGGGACTGACTCATACCGGCCTAGTTGCCATGACAAGTGTATTTTCTCACGACTGACAGGGCGGAAAGGGGTGAAGTAACCGATGCCGGGTTGTTGGAAATCGCGAATTCTGTGCCAATATTAGGAATAGAATTGTAATTGAAATATATTTTAAAAGCTGCCACTAGACCAATGTAGTTTATTGTGAATAAATCCACATATGTTCTCTTTTCTGTGACAATCAATAAAAAAATGTTCATGCTAAAAAATGACACATGGGTAACACAATATTTGTTATTGTTTGTCACATGTATTATTGCGTAACATGAACTAACAATATACAGTAGGCCTACCTTTATAAAATGTATTATACTAGATTAATATGAATGTGTGCTTTATACTAATACATTTTTGGCGTTTTAAGTTGCATAATGATCAAAAAAGCAGCAAAGCAAACGCTCGCAGTCTTTTACTGCGCAGGGTGAAGGAGAAAACTTGCAATGAAAATATAACTCGTCAAAACAAGTAGCTTTCGTCAAGTTGAATAAATGACCTATTATTTCATATCATGTACAAACATGAATGAACAATAGTAGTTTTATTAATAAACATTGCTGTAAAAATGCTGGTCATTGTTAGTTAAGGATATTCAATGCATTACGCTATTGTTTTTTTGGAAAACTGATTTCTTCTTCCCCCCCCCCCCCCCCCCAGTATTCTTTGATGAATAAAAAATTTAAAAGAACAACCTTTACCCTCTTGACTTTGACAAAAGATCATGAAATAGAACAATTAAAATATAAATATTTTGTAACATTGTAAATGCCCTGCCCGTTTTGATATATGTAATGCATCCTTGCTAAGTAAAAATATTAATTTCTTTAAAAAACTCTAACTGACCCCAAACCTTTGAGTGGAAATGTAAGTTGAACTTCATTTTAAAGTGTTGCTGTAAACTCAGAAATCAGACCTTAGCTTTAAGGTCTTTGTAACATTGTATTTTTTGTCAAACAACATCCTCTTTTATTCCTGAGAAGACACTAATTGTTTTCACTCAAGAAAGCACGGGAGGCTAGATTTGAGCGTTATTAGTAGCAAATGCATCGTATTTTGTTAAAGTCGAGTAGGTTAATGGTCCATCGCAGAAGGGCAACACAGAGTGGTGCTAATGTCTTAACAGGGACGAAAGCCTTCTCACTAGCAGCATTAGGGAAAAGTTACTTTTAAAAGTAATGCTTTACAATACGTTGCTCCCTTAAGCATAAGAGTCTTCTTTCAAAAACATAAAAACATCTTACTGACCCCACATTTTTGAACTGTAGTGTATTATTTAAAACTGTTCTAGAAAGGCTGGTTCTGTTGTGCCTCTTTGTTCGCTCTCTGAAGGAATGTCATCTTGAGTCTAATTTGTTAAGGGTCTTACCATGGCCACATTCCTTGAGATTTTATGTGACTTGTATGCTGCCCCCCCCCCCCCACCCCCCCTTCAACCTAACCATGTATTTCTGCTGCCTGAGACAAGCCATGACAGTCGTCAATAGCATCATTGTGTGTCTATGAGAGGGAGCCGTAATCTCTGCCTTGGGCCTTCAGATCCCAAGAAAGACTTGAGCGTTTCCGCCTGCTGTGTCTCCTGCACTAGGACGTTACTGTTAAATGTTCCTCACAGTTCATCCTTGCCCTCTTCCTGCTCCTCCGGCCCCTCCACTTCCTGTTGGTAAAGGGGCAACCCTGTTGATTTATGGCTTGGTGAGTGAGGTAGGTGAAGGTAATTTATAGCCCAGGAACCCTCGGCTGTCTCTGAGCTGGATGGGACAGTCTATTTATACTCTTTGGCAGGGGTGTCTGGGGAGTAGTGAAAGTAGCGCTGGAGAGAAAGGAGAAGAATTCCATACAGCTATGTTTGGACCACAATGGCAGCTGGGTTGCTGTCTAGTTTTGGTTCAAATGTGTGTGGCACTGGAACATTTAACTCTCAATGCTGTTTACTGCTCAAAGGAGGCTATCTATCTATCTATCTATCTATCTATCTATCTATCTATCTATCTATCTATCTATCTATCTATCTATCTATCTATCTATCTATCTATCTATCTATCTATCTATCTATCTATCTATCTATCTATCTATCTATCTATCTATCTATCTATCTGTCTGTCTGTCTGTCTGTCTGTCTGTCTGTCTGTCTCTCTCTCTGTCTGTCTCTCTCTCTGTCTGTCTGTCTCTCTGTCTGTCTGTCTGTCTGTCTAACTTTTTATCGTTCTATCTATTGTTCTTTCGTTCTGTCCATCCATTCATCCAGCCATCCATCCATCCCAGTAGAACATGAAAGGAAGTTGACATTCATTCTTTAATGTATACGTATAGAGAGGGTTCGGATGCAAAAGCCTCTAAATTCGTCTGATGTTTTGCTTTAAAATAAGCATTTTTGTCAGGCTTCCGTATTGGTTTCTACCCAAGTACCGTTACTTCTAAATGGGCTGAGACTGGGATTTAAAAATATAAGAAGTGAAAGTATTTTATGAATGTTCTATATGCAGAGAGCATGAACTCAGTATCATTTTCTCATTTTTGACCGAAGTGGCTTTTGCATCTGAACTGTTATATATATGTGTGTGTGTGTGTGTGTGTGTGTGTGTGTGTGTGTGTGTGTGTGTGTGTGTGTATGTGTGTGTGTGTGTGTGTGTGTGTGTGTGTGTGTGTGTGTGTATGTGTGTGTGTGTATGAGCCAAAACATTATGAGCATTATGAACATATATGAACATTATTACCATGTGCTGCCAAAACGGTGCCGACCCCTGAAGGTGTCCTGAGGTATCAGGCATCAAGGCACCTGTCTAGGGTGTACCTGGTCCGCGACAATGTTTATGTTGGTGGTATGTGTCAAATTTACATCCCCATGAATGACCTGACCCAGGGTCTCTTAGCAGAACATTACCCTGAGCATCACACTCCCTCCAATGGCTTGTTGTCTTTCCACAGTGCATCCTGGTGCATATCACTTCCCTAGGTAAACAGCACACACATACACGTCCGTCCATGTGATGTAAATAGACTCATCTACCCAGACCTTTATTTGTGGCCTTGTTAGAAGATGATCAATGCTTCACCCATAATTAGGCATAATGTTTTGGCACATCAGTGTGTATAATAAACATAAAAGATTGCAGTGATTTCTCAAGCTGCATCAAACTGAAACTAAAATCTCAATACAACTCAAACATTTCTCATCAGATTCTTCCAAGTCATAATTGTCTGAACTGTTCTGTCCACATTCATTTTATAGATCTGTACTCTTACCGTAAGTCAACAGTTGTCTTATTTGTTCCCGTTGTATTTCTCCCAATTTTTTTTAGGAGAAACCAATGAGCAAATGAACAAAACAACTGAAAACTCCATTAAGCCTAAGCATTAACTTTTTTCTTGGGGAAAACACTCGCCGGCACGGTTCTGTGTGTTCCTGGAGAGTATAGTTCAGTGTGACTTTGAAACCTTTGAGAATAAAAGATATGGCTCTGAAATCAGTGCTGGCTCATTGGTTATTTTTGGCTTTGCACATTAAGAGAAAACAGACCCTTGACTGAATGTCCGAGTCCAATGTAATGACTCTGCCTAATCAATTTTATCTTCAGTGCTTGTTCTTCTGTGATGTCCTACAGTATGTCTCTTGTGTGTACATGCAGGAGTCACCTCAGGTCCTGTCTCCATGGTCTGAATCTATGACCCAGCTAATAAAGAGGTTAGATCAGCTCAATCTGGATATAGAGGAAGCGCTCAGTGCTGGCTCCTCCCCCTCCGACACGCCCAACACCACCCGGAGACACACCGCTAATGACAGAGCATTCCAGCAGGTCACTCTTATTTTTTTCTTGTTGAATAAAATGTATATAGTTTGTTGATTAGTGGGTATTTCTTGGTAAATATGTTGCTTTAGCTCCCTTTAAACAGGCAGGATATTTTCATCATCTGGATTTTATCTGAATCACAATCTGATCTCTATTCTGTTCTACCCGAGATTAGTTGATCGGTCCACTTGTGTGTGTAGATAACGGAAAAGAATTCAGTCGGAATATGTTGTCTGACATTGCGTGATGTGCCAGTGCATGGTGTCTGCCTGTGACATGGGTTACATAGAATGTGCCGCAGGCTGGCAGAGAGTAGACAAGACTGGTGACACTGACACAGAGGTCCATTGTCTTGGGAGCTTGCCATGGGGAACTTTCAATGCAAGTTAAAAAAAAAATCATGCAAGCTCGCGACATAACTACCCTGTAGCAAGGGTTCACAGCGAGACAAAAGTGCCTTTTGGTTCCTCAAGACAACGATGTCTTGTGCTTGGGGTCTGTTGTTCTGTTTATATCACTATGTCCATTAGGGGTGGTTAGCGGTATGACATGATGGGTTTCAGAGCCCTCACAACAACCATTGCTGGTTTTTAACGAGAGACGAGATTTCCATTTGCATGCTGCTTGTTCTGGAACAAGGTCAACCATTTTTCTCTCAAGTTCTTCCATTTTCAATAGTCTTTGGCCTCTTTAAATTGCTGCTTCTCTCTTCTTCTCATAGTCATTTCCGGAGGTCATCTGTTCCAGACAAAGTGTGTCCCGTCCCATGCTAAAAGTTGTTGTGCTGTCTTTGCAGAGCGGAGCTGTGGGGGTGAACCAGTCCCTCAACTGGAGCAACATGGCCAGAAGATCCGACGCAAGGGAACGGCACGGCCAAGAGAGACTTGTGGGAGCCACTTCCTCCCTGGGGAGATCACATGGTAAAAAGACAGAGGTGAGCATTTGAACTTACTCAGCTTGGTTTTCATTTGTGTTATATTGAAATGTTTTCCTGAACAGTGTCCTCAAAAAGTATTTAGTAACTTCAAAAAAGTTACACTTAAAAATATTGTTTCTAATTTAGCAGAACAGAGCAAACCATTAAAAGAAAAAGAGGTTTGTGGTGGAATTTAAAACAAATGTTTTATCTAATTTGGCTTCAACTAAGAAGAGTAGACCAGTGTGTTAACCATGTGAACAAGGGCTTAACTTTGCTCTGTGAAGTGTTGTTTTTTAATGAAGACACTGTGTTTCAGTGACCAGGGCACACGTTCATTCCAAGAATTTGACCTAGGATTGCATTTCTAATTGCTTTTTGGCATTAGTGGGACTGAGTTAAATAGATTTTCCCTTCGCTAATCCAAACAGGATTCCCCCCTTAGTCTGGGGGAATTGAATTAATGAATTCAGAGCAACACCAAAGGAAGTCATTCTTTTAATGGGGCATTTAAGGCCATCACATCTTGTTTGGGTTCTAGACCAGTGCAGCTTAGTTTAACCTTGATTTGTAAACCCCTAAAACATGTTTTATGAAGAGATTTCTGATAGTTATTGCAATGCGTTTTTAGTTTTGATTGGCCGAGGCCTCTTGTTTGTAACATATAAGATATTTCAAGTAAAGCAGCTTGTCTGTTGTGAAGGTAAGGGCTTCGTTTCCAGCTGTACGTATCCCATTTGTTTGTAACTGGACAAGGCATTCTCAAACAGAGATTTCAGAAGCCTGTCCGTGTCCTGCTGTTTAGAGCAAGCACGGAGAGATCTGACAACTGAGCGATTTACGACTTTTGGGCTCGTGTGAAAGATACTGAAAGGAATGTTCTATCATTCTGGAAACAAATCCGACATGCAAAGGATGGAAAATAAGATTCTTCACGGACGATCGCCGCAGCTGATTTACAGCTGTCTTAGTCCAGCTTCAGATCGACCGCAATTTATGGTGGACTTTGTGGACTTTGTTTGTCTCAAGCCACCCTTGCCTAGCAAAGACAGAGAAAACAAGCACTCGCCAGCTCTTCCTTTAAGCTCATCATGAAAATGTTTCATTTCAAAGGCACGCACTCCCTTGCATTGTTCCCAAAACAATATCCGATGAGCAACAGTGGGTTTAAATGAGCACAATATCTGTGGGAATTCGGTCCTTTTCCGTCCGGCTGGAGAACTGGGCCAGATGTGTTTGTTTAATCTCCGCATAGCTGAAGCAGCACTGGTACGTTCTGTAGTCCGTGCATGGGAACCCCGCTAAAAGCCTCTGGCATGGGGATCTGGGAGGTGAACGCGTTTATTAGAGTGTGTGAGAGTGCTGGAGAGAGAGAGATTTGAAGGGGGTAATTGGATTGGAGGGGGTAATAGAATGATTTGGCTTTGTGCACTCTGACAAAATGAAGTCTTGAGGTTCGTCTTGGAGAAGATTAGCAGGTCAAAAGCTCCAAAGGCATGTGAAGGCCTTCAGTCCAGTGGAATGAATACAGGCCACCCTCATGTAGATCACAAATCTAAAATTTTGAAAAAGAGCTCCCTTGGCATTGTACCAGCTGTCTTCTAACATAAAAACAATTTGTGATTCTTACCAAGCCTGTTATCCTCGTTCACCTCTTGTTGTCTTTACCAAGTCAGGTAGATAGAAAGGTGATCCTGCAGTCACACAGCTGACCGGTCTTGAATGTCTTGTGTGATTTGATTTAAAAAGAGAGAAACAGTTTTACTTTCCTACATTCCTTTTACTTTACAGTTTTGATATCCATTGCTATCGGGTTGGTGAATTTTTTTTAACGAATTGGCTCCCTTTTAACTTGTGAGTTAATAATATTATATGTTTCATATAAAACATAATAATATATTATATTATATTATTATTATACATAATAATACAGTTATAAATATATACTTTATTATATGCTAATCCTATTATTCAGATTAAAATATAACATGATTGCATAATTATACATAAGTTTTTCTGTTCTGTCAAGGACTTACACAGATTTGTAACTCATCAATCAAGTGCCTGTTTTAATTCTACTTCAATTAATTAATATTTAATTGAAAAGTCAGTTTGCATCCTCAATTCAATTCAAATTGACTTCTGAACGACTCACAGCCCTAGTCTCCATCTTAACTTCTTTCTTCTCTCAAGCTCACTGTGACGTACATAAACACAGACTTGTATTATTTCTGGCTACAGTTTAGTTGGCAGCTTCAGCTTTTGATTTTTTTTTCTTTCAAGTCAGTTATTTGAAAGCTAGCCTGTCTTGTGAAATACATATCAGCTACTTTGAAACTGAATCAACACTGAGAGAATGTTTATGTTGATACAGTCAGTGTTACGAGGAAGCTGTACGTCATAAATATGACTCACAAGGATACGGGCCAATGTAGCCCATCTATTTATTAGTGCAATAACATCAACCACTGTGAAAGAGGCTGTTTCAGTCAATCACGTCACTACTACACCACACCATACAGTTGACGCCATCATAAAATCTTTTAAAGAAAACATACAGCTCAGAATGCTTGTAAACTTGGAACCTGCGTTTATTTAAGATGTTGTAAGCCCCTGTTTAATGTAACTTCCATACTGTAAAGAACCCACTGTGGAGGCTTAGCCATTTTTTTTTACATTACATTTATACCTTAAGCAGATGCTTTTATGAAAGAGGAACAAAAGCAATTTGCTGAAATACGTTTTTCATCATTTTAAAGTGACAGTTCACCCAAAAATTTAAATGCTCATCATTTACTCACCCTAATTTCGTACCAACACCCTAGTGACTTTATTGCTTCTGAGATTATTATTTTTTGTCGATACACTAACTGTCAGTGGTGTCCAAAGTTGTTTTCATTTTTAGGGGAGCTATCCCTTTAATTTGCTTAATTATGTGTTGTTGGCTGGCTTAGAATTGATAAACATTTGTGTGAACTCACAAATGCTCTGGCAAAATGCTTCCCTACTGCCTCTAACCCATTCCTCACCCTAAATCTATTGTTGTAAAAGCTTGGAGGTGCTGGTGAGCGATGGGAAGCTGAGTCTTCTCCATCCATCTGTGTGGAGGGTCCACGCCGGCCCTCTAACTCCCTGCGGGGTCCTCTGTTGGGGCAGGAGAGGAGAGCTAAGCGGCTCAATAGGATGAAGATAGATTACGGGGCCAAGTGCAACTCAGGAGGCCAGGATTTGTTCTGCTCCAGCAGAGGTTAAGTCTCAGTTTGGGACGTTGGGCGAGGAGCGACCCTGCAAACAGTCAAAATACGGCTAGGTTGAGCGGTCAATGCTGTGAGCTTTTGCTCTTTTTCTTTTCCTCGCACTTTTGTGGGACTCTTTTAATTCCAATTAAAAGAGTTTAACTTTTTAGTGTCTGACTTTAAGGTATATTTCACCTCACAATGAAAATCTTGCAATCATTTACTCACCCTCATGCTTGTACAAACCTGTATTTGTATTTGTTCTGTTGAAGTTTAGCAGAATGTCATAGCTTGGAACAACACGAGGGTAAGTAAATTACTTATTTTTTTATTTTTGAGTGAACTATTTCTTTAACAAGACTTTAACAAGACAAGATATACTTGTTACTAGAGCATTGTGGGATCCATTTTAAACTGACTCTCTATTGTTTACATTATAGTGACAGTATCAACATTCTTGCATGTGACCTCACATATTTCGTAACATCCTTCTCAAATATTCCCAAAACATTTGCTCATCAGGGTTTGTAAATATAGCAGCATGTATGCCTTCAGTGTGCGAGTTCACATTTCCTGTGACAGAAAAGAGAATGCTCTATGTAAACACCATCCAATGACCTGTGATTCCCCTGAAGGTTCATCTGGCTGTCATTGAGGATTGAGCTTACAATTCCATTTTTGTTTAGTTGTAATATGCAATTTCATAGTAAATGCTGCACGATGGTATCGCTCTTTACAACGTCGTACAGATGTTGCTGTTACACATCCGTTCGCCATCTCAGTCTTCTCTCTAAAAATCAGTATCCTTACAAACGCTTTGAACATCATATAACATCATTGGAGTAAGGTGTATTAGTTCATAATATACATCATTTACATAGCCACTCGCTATATTGCTAAATGTACCCTATTTTTCATATCAACAGAAAAATATACCAGGATAACATGGCTTCTCTTGAGCCTCCCCTGCTTCAGAGCGGTCAAAGTTAATGATATGCTAAAGGCCGCCCACATGCTGACGTGATTGGAATCAAGTTCTTTTGTGACATCAGAAAAACTGGCGATTTCAAACCAGATTTTTGAGACTGTCTTTGGTTCACTGCAGTTTTAAGGAGAAAATACTCAGCAATGAACTTGCACATGGTTTAGTCTGAAAGCATATTAAAAACATCGCATTTGCATATAAAATTAAAAATGTTGATTTTCACCACTTTAATGAAAACATTTAACCACTGTCGATAGAGAAAGATTCTTTTGGGCCCAGATAGAATGCCAGAAGAAGCACACTGGACCATGCTAAATGGCAAAACCTTGACCCCTTGGGTACAGTGCCCTTTTTCTTTGTTGCACTTCCTGCATTTTGGCCAGACTTATACATGAGTGGAACCTGTGCAAGAAATGCACATACATTTACCCACGTACACATCTTTTTAGTGATGCATGGACCTTTCACCACCACTAGCCTTGAGAGGCATTCTGGCAAAGAGCCTAGAAGCAGAACAGCTCTCAAAGCGGGTTTTAACATATACAGCACTTTCAAAAGCAGCAACATGAGGTGCTTATTCAACTCCCCATGTTTCCTCTAAAAGCAGGGCTAATTTGGGAATAGGTTTGATCCTACATTATCCTTCCTTTTTAAGTTATCTTTCATTTCCTGAAGTGCTCAACCCTGCTTCTTTTGTTTCCTTTTCAGAAAACAAGCACATGCTTGTGCAAAAGATGGGGGGTATTAAAGAGTTAGTTGACCCAAAAATTAAAATTCTTTCATTAATTACTTACCCTAATGTCGTTCGACACCCGACACACCTCCGTTTGTCTTCTGAACACAAATGAAGATATTAATCCTATGGCTCAGAAAGGCCTTCATTGACATCAATGTCATTTATTCCCTCAAGACCCATAAAAGTCACTGAAGATGTCGTTACATCTTACTACAGTGTTTCTACAATAATTTTACGAAGCGATGGAAAAAGTTTATTTGAGCAAAAAAACAAAATAATGACTTATATATGATTTCAAAACAAAGTGTCAAACCGTTATGAATCAGCATATTGATTCATGATTCGGATCACATGTCAAACTGCTGAAATCATTGGTTTCAGGAACATTGGCGATCCGAATCCTGAATCGATACACTGATTCATAACCATTCAAATCTTTTTTTAAATCGGCCCAGCACTAATATGTCGTTATTTAGTTGTTTTTGTTTTGCGTACAAAAGCTATTCTAGTCACTTCATAAAATTATTATAGAATCACTGTAGTGAGATGGGCTTTGTAACGATGTCTTTAGTGCCTTTATGGGTCTTGAGAGAGGAAATGACATTGATGTCAATGAAGGACTTTCAGAGCAATCGGAATTCAACAAAAATATCTTCATTTGTGTTCTGAAGATGAACGGAGGTCTTATGGGTGTCGAACGACATGAGGGTGAGTAATTAATGACTGAATTTTCATTTTTGGGTGAACTAACCCTTTAAGCCGCTTAAACATTTACTGCATTCAGAGACTCCATATTAAACATGTACGCAAAATCAGTCAAGTCTAGCCCGCATCATCACCTGTGACACTGACATATTCCTCCTTTTCTCCCGCTGCTTAACTGTGCATTTCACCAAGGCTGTTTCTGTCATAACACAACCAAGACCCTGCGTCATGCTAGCTGCATTTCTTTGACATTCTCTACATGTCAACTTCAAAAAAATACCACCAACTCAGCTTGCAAGATGGATGGTCCACAACCTGATAGCCCAAACAGACCTTCTGGAAGAGCACCAACAGGCGTATAAAACAACAGATCTGAAAAAAAGCTGAAACATGGTGGATAATGCAGGAAATAGATGAGACATATTCTAGCGGGTTGAGCGAGGCCTAAGGGAAGAACTAAATATAGAAAAGTTGTCCTGCTGCAGGGGGTTTCATGGAATGTAAGATGGATGAGGCTTTGCTCACGGGACCACATCTGGCCCGCCCGAGCCCTCTGGGGTCACTTTGAAGTGGAAGACGTGAGGGCTTTTTTTGTACTCTCGAGCGCATACTTTGTGTCTTATCCCTCAATTTTTTAATTTTTTTTTTTAAACCTCATTCATTTTAAACCTCTAAATAATTCTTAGCCTCTTTGTTTTTCACATGCCACTATAGATTTCTGCCTTATAAATAAGGATACTGTGTGCACATTTCTTCAAAGCATTTCAGACTGCTAAATTATATATTTTCTTTCTTAAAGCAGATTTGTGGTCTTATTTTAAATGATTCATCTGTCCAAGGTATTAAAAAAGAAAGAAAGGAGGAAAGAAAGTATATATTTTTTCATCTTCTCCAAAATGCCTTTTCATTTGGTCACTGTAATCAATCTTTTTAACTGTCATCAACCAATTTTGAGTGGACTTCACGGTTATGTCATTTGCAACTGCCCGTGCATTGTGGTGGCAGAAAAAAAAATGTAAACAATAGATCTACATAATATTCATATGCACTTTTGGTGCATAATAGCTTTACAGTTACAGCATCAAATAATATATAAACCTATAATGTTTTGTGACATTTAAACAACATTTTCAGGCCTATCTCACAATTCTGTAAAACAATTCTGTGAGGAAATAAAAGTTGGGAGATAAAAACCTGGATTTCTGAGGGGGAAAAGACAGAATGTCGAGTTTGTATTTTGCAATTTTGATATTTCTTCTTAGAATTGTGAAATTTGAATGTATGTGAGAAAAAAGTCAAAATTGTGAGATATAAACTCGAAATGACCTTTTTATTGTTTATTACGTGACTTCCATGCTACTAGAACTGTCATTGTCTGCCACCAGGTAGGCTCTTCCCACAGAACACATCATCGCTGTTTACAAACACAAAATTGGTCTATAATGACCACTTTTCCTGATCGAGTCCATTTTAAATAGAGACAATCTCCCAGACAATGTCTCTTCTCTGTTTTTGTTTAATTTGCAGTTACCGGTACTCTCCGAAATACTTCACATTGGTTGCACCATTGCATGTTGACTTTAAATGAGTCGGTTTTGGCCGGCCAGCATCAGCTCCACATGGAACATGCGTGTAATATCAAACATGTATTTTCAAATCACCAGTGTGATGAATATTATGATAGACGTTAGTCATGCATGCCAAATAAAACCACTAAAAATGAATTGTAGGGGATTCCCAGACATACAAAAATACGTATTGAACTTCAGGGGTTGTTATTCATTGTGATCCAAAACCTCCAACAGATCATAATTCAGATTCAGCCCAAATGATGTTTGTGCAAACTTTATGTATCAGTACCCTTGCCTCTGGAAATTATGGTGTCTGTTTTCTTTTTGCTGCGTTTAGGATCTGGTATCTCATTCCCAGCCAATACAGTGTAACTTGCACAGTTACTTTTCCTGAGTTTCCCCTCAGGCATTATTATTTTACATCTGTCTATCTATCCATTATTTCTGACTGAGAAATGATTATACTTGTAATCCTGTCAGCCTTCATCATTCACAATCAGGAATCCTACAGTTCCAAGAAAAATGGCATACATCCCAGGAAGGCGCTCATTAGTTTAAAGACCCCGTGTCAAAACAACTTCCTTCTTCCTTCATTGTTCTTTTCATTTGCGTCTTGATCACTTTTAGCATTTGGTGGTGTTTAAATAGTTTTATTTTCTTGTTATGTAAATGTCTTGGCCTTGATTTTCTTCGTCATTTTGCTCTCAGGTAGATTGATGGATGTGTGAATATTTCAGCGTTGTACCTTCTACAGCTCTGTTTTTGTAAGGCAGGCTCTTCCTAAAGCTAGTCATCATTCATTTGACGCCTAATTACATGTCATGTAACCATCATTTGTGTCAGTGACAATTACTACTTTGAAACACAGCAGGACTTTACTCCTGTGCATGTTCTTTCTCCCAAGAATTCATAGTAATCCTCTGCAAACTTGTTATGAAAGGCGACATTCCAGTATAAGCAGCCCAGTACTCTTGTCAGAAATAACATGTAATATACATACCTAGAAATGGTCCTGCTTTACAGTTTTTCACGCACTGTTTAAGCTGTTTTATGAGGGTAACACTCTCGGTTGTGCTTGCATTTGAACACCATAACTCTTTGAGATGTGTGGTGGAAATTCAACCCCTCATTGCAAAATCTCACAGCCTATAAGCAACCATGACATCATCAATCATTTCCCCTCTTTCCGCTGTGTTTTTCAGACCCAGATCTCATTAAACAGAGGCAGAGGGCCCCAGTGTACATTTACAGCTGAGGGAATACTCGAACAATGATCAACAGACACTTCAAACGCACTTAATGTTGAATTACACTAAAATTCCTGGTGTTTTGTTGGTTGCTGTGATTCCAGACAACACATCTGCTTCCTTTCAATGTAAAACGCCCCTAGTCTGTATAGAGACCCTGCAAAACATCATTTTTTAACATCATTGTTGTGTTTAGTAGACATCTACTGCCTCTGCTACTAAAATTATCCAATCATCTGGGTCTTCTCACTCAGACAAGGAGGGAAAAAAGCTGATTGGTTGATTGTAATCCATTACATATATTTCTATTAAAGTTATCTGAAATAATCAACATGAATTTGTTCTAACACAGTTTAACTCTGAGTTCATAACTTAAGCCATATTTTATTACCATTTTCTAAACCATAGCAAATAAACGGTGATAATGTGAGAAAATGTTGAAAGTGTCTGAATACATTTTGGTTAGACTATAAATGTATATATAACCATGTGCAATATAGTGACTTCAGGTGAACAAAAGCTGCAATGCATATTTTTCAAGTTATCACTGTAAAGCTGTTTTTTTAACTATTTTTAATGTATAAAGCACTATATAAATAAAGGTGACTTTACTAAACTAGTATAATATAAATATGTAGTGATTTTTACTTTTGTCCACCCAAGGACACTAAGTAAGGTAGTGATTGGTACTCACGTCACCGCTGACGTTGTGAATTTGGATCACACATCACTTAAGGTGTGGTTATGAGTACATCAGATGACTACCTTCCCCCCTGTTAGTTTGGGACACTAGTCAAGGCCTTTTACCTTGGCTGTATGAGAACACTCCGCACAGGAGGCTGCCCAGTCATTTATAATGAATGTAAAGGGGGAAGAGTTGGTCAGCTGATTTATCTGAAAGATTGGTGAGATTTCTAACTTGTAGAGCCTTTTCTGCCTTATCAGCACAAGGAAGACACAATTGTAATAAAATAGATTTTATTAACAAAAGATAAACAGAACAATTAACACAACTACTAAATGAATACAATGAATGATAAAGGAATAAAGTGCGTAAAATGCATAAAATACATGTGAGTAAGTTAAGTGTGGCTATAGAAGAGATACGTTATCTTACGGAAAGATAAACTGTTGTTTCTCTGAAACTAAGGTGAAGAACCTTATTATGTATCAAACAAATAAACGAAAGATTATTTGTTATTAACTAGCATCAGTTATATTACCTCTAATGTAAATTAGAAAATCATATACTGATAATAATCAACAATGCCAAGGTCTCTAGAAAGAGGTTTGGTTAAGTGATATTTACGTTCCACGTGGTTGAGTAAGCAGTCCGATGGTGATGACTTCTTCCAATGGTTTTGCTGGGAGACAGTGCAGTAAAGAAAGGAGCTGGAATCTGTTTCAACAGCCTTGAACACGAAGATCTGTGGGATGCTGATCTCCTGGGGCACCAAAGGGTCCTAAAATCTGGAACACGCAGATGAGGCCCTGAAGTAGGTGCAGAAGGTCCTTAACCTGGAACACGCAGACGAAGGAACCTTGAAGTGAAGGTTTGCTCTCCTGAGCTTAACCTTGTTGCAAATGTCTCTGTGTGTCTTCTGCCTCTTTGGGCCAGACACTCAGAAGTTGGTCAATCTGCTCTGGTCTCTCTAGCATGGAGACTTGGGACGTGCTGTAGTCGTCTCGCTGGACTAAAACTCTGAATGTAGTGTTGGTTAATGTCTCTTTCCTCACAGGCTGGAGGCTCAGAACGTTGTCGTATCTGTTGCTGCCTCACAAGCTGTAGATTCAGATCCTCGGATCTTGTGTTGTCTCTCTGGTTAAACCAGAGGCTCAGAACTTGGTTGCTCTGTCAAAGTCTAATCCTCGGCGGACAGACTCAGAACTTGGTGAACTGTTTGTCTCTCGGATGTGGAGACTCAGAACAAGGTTGCTCTGTCACAGTCTAATCCTCAGCGGACAGACTCAGAACTTGGTGAACTGTTTGTCTCTCGCGTGGAGACTCAGAACCTGATTGCTCTGTCACAGTCTAATCCTCAGCGGACAGACTCAGAACTTGGTGAACTTTTTGTCTCTCGGATGTGGAGACTCAGAACCTGGTTGCTCTGTCACAGTCTAATCCTCAAGGGACAGACTCAGAACTTGGTGAACTGTTTGTCTCTCACATGGAGAAGACTCAGAACCTGATTGCTCTGTCACAGTCTAATCCTCAGCGGACAGACTCAGAACAAGGAGTGTCTATTGAAAGGGTACCTTTATCCTTTTCCAAATAGGAGGAGATTGCAATTTGGCGCTTCTCCATTCCAGTGTTACTATTGGCTGCTGGCACCAGAGAGGGCACACAGTGTGGCCCACCCTTCTTTCCCCTGTGGAACTCATTTGCATACTGTACACAGTTAAAAGTCTTTAAAGTGTCTTTAAAGTTCATCAATGCATTTCTCACTTTCCAAACCATCATCAGAATACCCTTGGCAATATACTAAACAAATAGACACCAAACATGATGGAAAAAGATTGAACTGTCATGTGTTCATTCATTTGTTCATTAACAGCTGCATTTGTGGAAGATGTTGCATTACAAATAGCTGTCACTGAGAATACTTATTTCTCTGAATAAGTATGAGATGGATGTGTGTAGTTTACATCAGTCTTAAGGTTTCCAAACATAGTTGTGAATGGATTTGGATGGATCAGTTTTGGTCTTTCTTTGTTTCACCCACTACTGCTGAAGTCCTGAGGAATGTTTATGGCCGTCACAAATCAGGACATTAGGGATCCATCTCTAGATGGGTGAAGGGCAGAAACTGCATGTGGACCAATGAGAAGTCCTGTCCTTCCTGGGCTTGGAACTAGAGGTCTTCTTCTTGCCCTCAAAGAGGTGTCTGGATGTTGTCCAAGCATCTTTATCTGATGGGTTGGACATCTTGTTTGTGCTAGTCCAACAAGATCCAATCAAAATGGAGCAAACCTTTGTCCACTGTTATGGGCAAAGAGGGGCCCGGCCATAAACTGGGCCCTGGAATTCTGCTGTCCACTACATACCCCCCTGATCGGCTTGATCGAGGACCTGAAGTCGTTGATCTGGGCGATGCACTGAAAGGGAACAGCAGGAACAAAACACACACACCTCACCTCTCCCTTTTAACCAATGGCATTGGAAATAAAATTTGGCTCAATATGTTCTTTACAGAGTTAAATGAGCCAAATAAAAGGTTTGGTAGAATAATTTCTAAACAGGTTAGAAGCTTTCTAGAGAAGGTACCTATGTGTGGATGGAAATTACATTTCCTAAATTTAGCTTAAACAGTTTAGAATATCAAAAGAGTATTCGTTGGGAGAGTAAACACTTGAAATGTTTGATCAGATTTAGCAGGAAACCAATTATTTAAATGTCTAGATTGACATAATTTGGTATAGCACTATCCAAGCTGTAAGCTAAGTGCACCTGCTTGGTTTACTTGCATTGCCTGATTAGCAGAATCCTTAACTAGATCACCTGGTACCACCAATGACAAGATTTTATCTTTCATTGCCTTATCAGGAGCAAAGCTCACAAGTAATAATTGCATTTTTATACAGACTAATTAATGAGAGTAGTCAGGTTGTATGACATCCATTATCTTGGCTATGCTAGAAGCTCAAGAGGCTGTATGTTGACCAGTACCGGGGGTTGGGAATTTGATTGCTCTGCCTGACGTTTGCAGCTTCCTCTGGAAGGCTACACCACAGGTCTAATCCACTATCTCTTATTTTTGGAGGTCTCCTATAAGAAAGTTTGAATGGCTGGAATAGAGAACAAATTATCTAACCCTGGCTGAGATCTGCAATATTTTACTGTACGAGTGGCCAGTGAATTAGTTGATCATACATATCATAGGAGGCTTTGACCCCCCTCTCATGAAATCTGAAGGGATTGTCATGGGCATGCAAAATCATAACCTTGCGATTTATAGATTTTGGCTGAAGAGTCTAAACTGAAGCAAAACTAAAATAGAAATTTATGAACCCTTCTTAGGCTGAAGTTGAAGTTTAAAAGGTAACAGGGACTTGATGTCTGCTGAATCTGAAAGACCCTGTTCAGTTATGGGCTACTGCTCTCTCCCCTGACTCTTGTCCACAGTCTGAGATGTTAGGTGGAGGGGGAGGGCCCTGACCTGATCATGCTTAGAAGACCAAGTCTCTGTCAGTGGAGTGGTACTCCTCTGACTTGAGGTCTTTGAGGGCTTTAAGAAGTATGTGCTGGATCTCTGCTAAGTTCTCAGCATCCTTACGTTCAGTCCCTCTAGATTTCCAATTCGGACCTCTCTGTTTTTGGCCATTCTCAGAGTTATCTCTACTCTTCTTCGGTCCTTGCAATCTATCCTCCCACTGCCACTGCTTGCTCTCCTTTCTGGGGGCATACCTTTGATTGTTATGACCCTTGTAACCTGAGAGCTTAGGGCTCTGGGAGCTCTGCTGGAAATTGCTGCAATGGACTAATCTGTTTTGGGGAAGTTCTGACTCTACCATTTGAATGGGAGCCTTACAGTCATGTCTAGATTCAAGCAAGGATGAACATGGCTGCCTGTCTTGTCTGTCTGAGCCTACCTTCCCACTGTCCCAGGCTCGCATGGAAAGCTGCCTCAGTTCTCCTGCAGACATATTTTCAACATCTACCAGGAGTATGAGTGGTTTCCTAACAGTAGGGTAAAGATTACTTACAAACAGACTCTTAAACATAACATCCTCCTCTGCCTTGGGGTCATCTTTGCCAGCAAAATACATTTTCCTTAAGCGCTCATAGTACTCTCTGGGAGACTCATGGCGGCCTTGCTTAATTCGGAAAGCTGAGAGACGAGAGGCAGATGGGTTCTGATATAGAGTATACTCTACCAGAAGAGCTTTACACAATTTGTCATAATTGTTAGCAATATCTGGGCTTTGTCTATCCATGAAGCCATGGACAATCTGTGATGTGGTCTTTCTCAGAAGAAAGACTTTGTCAGTCATGCTGGCCTCAGGAAAGTATGTCAAGGCTGCATTTACATCCTTTAAATACAACTCTATGTTGTGTTTAGTTGTCTCAGGGTTAAAAACCTCTATGTCACGTGCTAATTCTCTAAGAATACACAGTCTGTTGCTAGATGGTAGCATGTTAGGAAGCTTAGGTAAGGAGCGGAAAGTTTTAGGAGAGTCACTCACAGTTAGGCTGCTTGAGGCTATGACATCACTGTCCTGATGATGCTTTCTCTGTTCAAAGCTACACAACAGGGGGTCCCTACCAGCTGAACCAAAGGATCGGGGGTGCACACTTTGTGGTTCAGGTTGCTGCTGGGGGAGGCACTTGACTCTATCCAGTTTACTTATCCTGTCTGTATGCTCAATTTGTTGGAGCTTCTTCAGCTCAGAAATTTTGAGCAATGCTGAACTTAACTCAGCTTTAGTCCTTGTCTCACTAGAGCTCAGAGAATTTAACTTCTCTGTCTGTTCTAGCAGGTCATTTTGGGTATGAGCAAACTCTGTCTGCAGAGTGGCCATGTCAGTTTTGACTCTTTCAAGTTCTGCTTCCTGAATCACAGTAATAGACTGTAAGCTTTTTGTCTCAGATGACAATCTACATATTTTAGCTCTTAATCTCAAATTATCCCTACGCAGATCAGCCAGATCATTTTTGAGTTCCTGGAACAATTCTTTATTCTGTTCTTGGGCGAGGGATATTTTGTTTGTGGCTTGGTTTTGTTGTACAGGCCAATTTAGTGATAGGCTAGAAAGAAGCTTTATTAGTGAAGCGCCCTTTAAGGCCTGGCTCACTGCTTCAGCGGTCATATCAGCCATCTTTATTTAATATATATACTTGTGTTGTATATATAATAAATAAATACACCACCCAAACTAGCTAAACTCTGAAAGTTTACCACAAGTGTAAGCAGCTCTAAGCCACTACGACAATGAATGTCACACACACTAGGGGGTGAGAATTCTAGCACTTGTCTTCAATTTGTCAGAAGGCACTACCCTTATCTGACACGTTCATAAAAATTCTAAAACAGTATGGTAGACTTAGGTGAACACCATATGCTATTCTTATATTAGCAATTAGTTATAATCAACAATTACAACGTGTGCTAAAAAACATTGCGAGCTCTGTGCCACAATACAATTCTATACACTTTGCAACTTATCCTAGTCATAAACCGTACCAAGGAGTTGAGCAGGGAAACTATCAATCAGGCTTAGAGAGAACCACTCGTTGCGATGCAATTGGTTTCTGACTTGGTGAAAGACTTAGTTTCCTGCTAAAGTTACTTCCTTTTTTATCTTTCAGTGTATTAACTTGTGTTGACAAAACAGAAGGCTCATTTCATTCTAAGTTAGCCCACCCAGGGACGCCAATTATGTAGTGATTTTTACTTTTGTCCACCCAAGGACACTAAGTAAGGTAGTGATTGGTACTCACGTCACCGCTGACGTTGTGAATTTGGATCACACATCACTTAAGGTGTGGTTATGAGTACATCAGATGACTACCTTCCCCCCTGTTAGTTTGGGACACTAGTCAAGGCCTTTTACCTTGGCTGTATGAGAACACTCCGCACAGGAGGCTGCCCAGTCATTTATAATGAATGTAAAGGGGGAAGAGTTGGTCAGCTGATTTATCTGAAAGATTGGTGAGATTTCTAACTTGTAGAGCCTTTTCTGCCTTATCAGCACAAGGAAGACACAATTGTAATAAAATAGATTTTATTAACAAAAGATAAACAGAACAATTAACACAACTACTAAATGAATACAATGAATGATAAAGGAATAAAGTGCGTAAAATGCATAAAATACATGTGAGTAAGTTAAGTGTGGCTATAGAAGAGATACGTTATCTTACGGAAAGATAAACTGTTGTTTCTCTGAAACTAAGGTGAAGAACCTTATTATGTATCAAACAAATAAACGAAAGATTATTTGTTATTAACTAGCATCAGTTATATTACCTCTAATGTAAATTAGAAAATCATATACTGATAATAATCAACAATGCCAAGGTCTCTAGAAAGAGGTTTGGTTAAGTGATATTTACGTTCCACGTGGTTGAGTAAGCAGTCCGATGGTGATGACTTCTTCCAATGGTTTTGCTGGGAGACAGTGCAGTAAAGAAAGGAGCTGGAATCTGTTTCAACAGCCTTGAACACGAAGATCTGTGGGATGCTGATCTCCTGGGGCACCAAAGGGTCCTAAAATCTGGAACACGCAGATGAGGCCCTGAAGTAGGTGCAGAAGGTCCTTAACCTGGAACACGCAGACGAAGGAACCTTGAAGTGAAGGTTTGCTCTCCTGAGCTTAACCTTGTTGCAAATGTCTCTGTGTGTCTTCTGCCTCTTTGGGCCAGACACTCAGAAGTTGGTCAATCTGCTCTGGTCTCTCTAGCATGGAGACTTGGGACGTGCTGTAGTCGTCTCGCTGGACTAAAACTCTGAATGTAGTGTTGGTTAATGTCTCTTTCCTCACAGGCTGGAGGCTCAGAACGTTGTCGTATCTGTTGCTGCCTCACAAGCTGTAGATTCAGATCCTCGGATCTTGTGTTGTCTCTCTGGTTAAACCAGAGGCTCAGAACTTGGTTGCTCTGTCAAAGTCTAATCCTCGGCGGACAGACTCAGAACTTGGTGAACTGTTTGTCTCTCGGATGTGGAGACTCAGAACAAGGTTGCTCTGTCACAGTCTAATCCTCAGCGGACAGACTCAGAACTTGGTGAACTGTTTGTCTCTCGCGTGGAGACTCAGAACCTGATTGCTCTGTCACAGTCTAATCCTCAGCGGACAGACTCAGAACTTGGTGAACTTTTTGTCTCTCGGATGTGGAGACTCAGAACCTGGTTGCTCTGTCACAGTCTAATCCTCGGCAGACAGACTCAGAACAAGGAGTGTCTATTGAAAGGGTACGTTTATCCTTTTCCGAATAGGAGGAGATTGCAATTTGGCGCTTCTCCATTCCAGTGTTGCAATTGGCTGCTGGCATCAGAGAGGGCACACACTGTGGCCCACCCTTCTTTCCCCTGTGGAACTCATTTGCATACTGTACACAGTTAGAAGTCTTTAAAGGGTCTTTAAAGTTCATCAATGCATTTCTCACTTTCCAAACCACCATCAGAATACCCTTGGCAATATACTAAACACATAGACACCAAACATGATGGAAAAAGATTGAACTGTCATGTGTTCATCCAAATCCATTCACAACTATGTTTGGAAACCTTAAGACTGATGTAAACTACACATATCCATCTCATACTTATTCAGAGAAATAAGTATTCTCAGTGACAGCTATTTGTAATGCAACATCTTCCACAAACTCAGCTGTTAATGAACAAATGAATGAACACATGACAGTTCAATCTTTTTCCATCATGTTTGGTGTCTATGTGTTTAGTATATTGCCAAGGGTATTCTGATGGTGGTTTGGAAAGTGAGAAATGCATTGATGAACTTTAAAGACCCTTTAAAGACTTCTAACTGTGTACAGTATGCAAATGAGTTCCACAGGGGAAAGAAGGGTGGGCCACAGTGTGTGCCCTCTCTGATGCCAGCAGCCAATTGCAACACTGGAATGGAGAAGCGCCAAATTGCAATCTCCTCCTATTCGGAAAAGGATAAACGTACCCTTTCAATAGACACTCCTTGTTCTGAGTCTGTCTGCCGAGGATTAGACTGTGACAGAGCAACCAGGTTCTGAGTCTCCTCCACGCGAGAGACAAACAGTTCACCAAGTTCTGAGTCTGCCTGCCGAGGATTAGACTGTGACAGAGCAACCAGGTTCTGAGTCTTCTCCATGTGAGAGACAAACAGTTCACCAAGTTCTGAGTCTGTCCGTTGAGGATTAGACTGTGACAGAGCAACCAAGTTCTGAGCCTCTGGTTTAACCAGAGAGACAACACAAGATCCGAGGATCTGAATCTACAGCTTGTGAGGCAGCAACAGATACGACAACGTTCTGAGCCTCCAGCCTGTGAGGAAAGAGACATTAACCAACACTACGTTCAGAGTTTTAGTCCAGCGAGACGACTACAGCATGTCCAGAGTCTCCATGCTAAAGAGATCAGAGCAGATTGACCAACTTCTGAGTGTCTGGTCCAAAGAGGCAGAAGACACACAGAGACATTTGCAACAAGGTTAAGCTCAGGAGAGCAAACCTTCACTTCAAGGTTCCTTCATCTGCGTGTTCCAGATTAAGGACCTTCTGCACCTACTTCAGGGCCTCATCTGCGTGTTCCAGATTTTAGGACCCTTTGGTGCCCCAGGAGATCAGCATTCCACAGATCTTCGTGTTCAAGGCTGTTGAAACGGATTCCAGCTCCTTTCTTCACTGCACTGTCTCCCAGCAAAACCATTGGAAGAAGTCATCACCTTCGGACTGCTTACTCAACCACGTGGAACGTAAATATCACTTAACCAAACCTCTTTCTAGAGACCTTGGCATTGTTGATTATTATTAGTATATGATTTTCTAATTTACATTAGAGGTAATATAACTGATACTAGTTAATAACAAATAATCTTTCGTTTATTTGTTTAATGCATAATAAGGTTCTTCACCTTAGTTTCAGAGAAACAACAGTTTATCTTTCCATAAGATAACGTAACTCTTCTATAGCCACACTTAACTTACTCACATGTATTTTATGCATTTTACGCACTTTATTCCTTTATCATTCATTGTATTCATTTAGTAGTTGTGTTAATTGTTCTGTTTATCTTTTGTTAATAAAATCTATTTTATTACAATTGTGTCTTCCTTGTGCTGATAAGGCAGAAAAGGCTCTACAAGTTAGAAATCTCACCAATCTTTCAGATAAATCAGCTGACCAACTCTTCCCCCTTTACATTCATTATAAATGACTGGGCAGCCTCCTGTGTGGAGTGTTCTCATACAGCCAAGGTAAAAGGCCTTGACTAGTGTCCCAAACTAAGAGGGGGGGAAGGTGGTCATCTGATGTACTCATAACCACACCTTAAGTGACGTGTGATCCAAATTCACAACGTCAGCGGTGACGTGAGTACCAATCACTCTCTTACTTAGTGTCCTTGGGTGGACAAAAGTAAAAATCACTACATAATTGGCGTCCCTGGGTGGGCAAAGAGGGGCCCGGCCATAAACTGGGCCCTGGAATTCTGGTGTCCACTACAAATATAATAATAAAGAAAATCTAAATGCTAAAATTATGTTCATAATAATTATGTTATATTGTAATGCTAAATTGATTTTGTTAGTGTTTTTAATATTGCTGTAAATGAAATGTTAGTTATTATATTATTTATAATAATAATAATAATAATTTATAATTTAAATGTAATTTATATTGAGAAATATTCGCAAAACATTAAGCATGACACTTATAAGTATAAAATATATTATTAATATTAGTGCTAATCGATAAACCACATCTATCATTAAAGTTTGCTATATATAAAACACACACACACACACACACACACACACACACACACACACACACACACACACACACACACACACACACACACACACACACACACACACACACACACACACACACACACACACACACACACACACACACACTATTGGGACACCTTCCTTTACATGCACACACACTATTATGACGTCCTATTCTTAATCCGTAGCGTTTAATATGGAGTTGACCCACCCTTTGCAGCTATAACAGCTTTAACTCTTCTGGGAAGGCTTTTCACAATGTTTAGTAGTGTGTTTATGGGAATTTTGGACTTTTCTTCTAGAAGCACATTTGTGAGGTCAGGAACTGATTTTGGAAGTCCGGGCTCGCAGTCCCTGTTCTAATTCATCCCAAAGGTGTTCTATCGGGTTGAGGTCAGGAACAGGCCAGTTAAGTTCCTCCACACCAAACTCGCTTTTCCATGTCTTTTTGTACTTTGTATTGTGCACTGGTGTGCAGTAATGTCAGAACAGGAAGTGGCCATCTCAAAACTGTTCCCACAAAGTTGGGTGCATGAAAATTTCCAAAATGTCTTGGTATGCTGAAGCATTTAGAGTTCCTTTCACTGAAACTAAGAGGACAAGTCCAACCCCTGAAAAACAACCCCACACCATAATCCCTCTACCAAACATTAAACTTGGCACACTGCAGTCAGGCAAGTACCGTTCTTCTGGATACCACCAAATTTAGACTTCTTTATCGGATTGCCAGACTGAGAAGCGTGATTTGTCACTCCTGAGATCACGTCTCCACTGCACTAGGGTCCATGGCGGGGTTTCTTTACACCACTGTGACCAACACTTTGCATTGCACTTGGTGATGTAAGGCTTGGATGCAGCTGCTTGGTCATAGAAACCCATCCCATGAAGCTCTCTAAGCAATGTTCTTGAGATAATCATAAGGCCAAGTGAAGTTTGGAGGTCTGTAGCTATTGATTAATTTATGTTGATCTACACTCACTTAAAGGATTATTAGGACACCTATTACATTTCTCATTAATGCAATTATCTAATCAACCAATCACATGGCAGTTGCTTCAATGCATTTAGGGATGTGGTCCTGGTCAAGACAATCTCCTGAACTCCAAACTGAATGTCAGAAGGGGAAAGAAAGGTGATTTAAGCCATTTTAAGCATTGCATGTTGTTGTTGCCAGACGGCCGTTCTGAGTTTTTTACAATCTGCTCAGTTACCGGGATTTTCACGAAAAACCATTTCTAGGGTTTACAAAGAAAAACATCCAATATGTGGCAGTCTTGTGGGCGAAAATGCCTTGTTGATGCTAGAGGTGAGAGGAGAATGGGCCGACAGATTCAAGCTGATAGAAGAGCAACTTTGACTGAAATAACCACTCTTACAACCGAGGTATGCAGCAAAGCATTTGTGAATCCACAACATGCACAACCTTGAGGCGGATGGGCTACAACAGCAGAAGACCCCACTGGGTACCACTCATCTCCACTATAAATAGGAAAAAGAGGCTACAGTTTGCACAAGCTCACCAAAATTGGACAGTTGAAGACTGGAAAAATGTTGCCTGGTCTGATGAGTCTCGATTTCTGTTGAGACATTCAGATGGTAGAGTCAGAATTTGGCGTAAACAGAATGAGAACATGGATCCATCATGCCTTGTTACCACTGTGCAGGCTGGTGGTGGTGGTGGTGTAATGGTGTGGAGGATGTTTTCTTGGCAAACTTTAGGCCCCTTAGTGCCAATTGGGCATTGCTTCTGACCATGTCCACCCCTTTATGACCACCATGTACCCATTTGTTACCACTGTTTTAATTAATTTCTATGTAAAGCACTTTGAATTGCCATTGGGTATGAAATGTGCTATACAAATAAACTTGCCTTGCCTTGCCTTGCCTTGCCATCCTCTGATGGCTACTTCCAGCAGGATAATGCACCATGTCACAAAGCTTGAATCATTTCAAATTGGTTTCTTGAACATGACAATGAGTTCACTGTACAAAAATGCCCCCCACAGTCACCAGATCTCAACCCAATAGAGCATCTTTGGGATGTGGTGGAACAGGAGCTTTGTGTCCTGGATGTGCATCCCACAAATCTCCATCAACTGCAAGATGCTATCCTATCAATATGGGGCAACATTTCTAAAAAAATGCTTTCAGCACCTTGTTGAATCAATGCCACATAGTATTAAGGCAGTTTTGAAGGCGAAAGGGGGTCAAACACAGTTTTAGTATGGTGTTCCTAATAATCCTTTAGGTGAATGTATATATACATATATATAAAACTGCTGGGCAAGTTAACGTGTTATTATCGCGTCAACACATTAATTAACGTCTTCTCTCTCGTCTTCCGCTGTCTTCACTCCTTCTTTTATACTCCTGTCACTCCGTCGCGATATATATATATATATATATATATATATATATATATATATATATATATATATTTATTATGTAATCTAACATAAAAGTTTGTTTATATATATATATATATATATATATATATATATATATATATATATATATAAACAAACTTTTATGTTAGATTACATAATAAATAATACTAATTGTAATAATTAATCATTTGAATTGTGTTTTTATTATAATATTACATATTTATATTCGTTTATTGACCACACCCCCAAAACATTTGATAAGCATGTATTGTCTTATAAAAAGACCCAGCGGGAAAAGCTGCATTTTCCTTCCCTGAATGAATGCATATGCGAATACTGTGATAACTCCCTTCCTCATGGCACATGATACCTAAGCGTAGTAGCAGAAAGGTGAAACTAAAAAACAGGTCTCTTATGGTTTACAGCTGGAATGTTGGACACGACCCTCTCTCTAAACAGGTAGTACTTTCTCTCTTGGCTGGGCAAGTGCACTGTAAATCATAATGACCCAGGTCAGCGTAGCGTTCAGCAGATCCGTGGGAGGAAATTCAATGGTCAGGTGTTGATTTTATCCACTGTGGGAGAAGTGCAATACTTCAGGGCTTTTGTTTTGATGTTCCATGAGACAGTTTTATGTGATATGGTTACTGTTAAACTGTTATGAAAATATTAACTCAACCTTGATGCTTGTTTTAACAGATTTCACATTTTGTTTTCAGATGTCCATCAAAAAGAGGCATGGGGGTGCAGGTGAGTACACATTTTCCTTTATATATCAAACTGCGCTGGCAATAAGAAAGTGCTCGGATGAAATGGGAAGAGTAATGACTGGGCTAAATGCATTTGACATTGTTTGCTCCTTGATGATTTGAAAGGGTCCTTTTGCATGTAATTTCTAAGTTATGAGTCTATAAAAGATTGTGTCCCATGTTCTTTGATTAAGGTATCATGGCTATGTGCACACTGTCAGTTTTTGGGATTGATATTTATTTGCCTGTGTGAGACCCAAATTGTCTTGTTCACACAGCAAATTACAGTAGCATGAATATGTGCAACAGGAGTCAAGCCAGTATTCTCTTATAAGTAAACACACTGACAAAGTAATATAACAAATGTTTATGTCCATAAAACTGAGAACTGACACGACAAGAGTACAAACGAGCTGCATGTTTATCCATAAAATCTTCATTGCTCTGGTTGAGAGCAGACCATTTGAGTCGTGTGTAGAACACAAAACTGACGAGAGTGACTGGATCTAAATCCTTCAGATGAAAACTATTTGTTCAGTCTGGCTCTGTTCACACAATTTTTCTGAGAATGTACAGGTGTGAGTTTGGTTATAGAATGTGGTTGTCATTCCTGTAAATAACTGAACTGTGTGTGAATGTAACCGTATTAAGGTTTCATATATACAGGACTGACGACAGTATTCTGCAGCTGTGTAAACATGACCTATGTCCTACATCTGTCCTCTAATCAGTAAAGAGATGTTCACTAATTAGACTGGCTCATTGTGGAGTTTTGTAATACTTTAACAGGGTGCATCTGGTTTTTAGTGAGAGGTTGTCTGAATTGCTCCTTAATATAATTAAATGACTAAAGCATGCAGTAGGGAGACAGCTCAAATATTCTAGTCCTCTGTGCTTGAATTGCGCCCTGAGCTTGTCCCCAGATTTGCCCAGAGTGTGACGAATTCAAGGATGAAACAAGATTCTTGTTGTGTTATCCTGGACTGGAATGGGCTTTCCATTTAATCTTGACTGATGTCACAGATGGAAATCTCAGAATCTCACATTTCTAATATATTCTCAGGTTGTGTTTTGCTGTGTGAACTTGCTAACATTATTTAATAAGTTATATAAGCTCTTTTCAAGCTAAAGTAACTAAAGAGATTGGAATGTTAAGGAGAAATATGGAAAATATGATCAAGGACATGATGCAAGCCAGGCATGAACCTGCATCGCCATGAGGCGGAAGGAAGGAAGGAAGGAAGGAAGGAAGGAAGGAAGGAAGGAAGGAAGGAAGGAAGGAAGGAAGGAAGGAAGGAAGGAAGGAAGGAAGGAAGGAAGGAAGGAAGGAAGGAAGGAAGGAAGGAAGGAAGGAAAAGAAGTAAGGGAAGTAAGGAATAAAGGAAAGAAAGAAATATGTAAGGAAGGAGGGAAGGATGGACGGGAAAGAAAGAAAGAAAGAAAGAAAGAAAGAAAGAAAGAAAGAAAGAAAGAAAGAAAGAAAGAAAGAAAGAAAGAAAGAAAGAAAGAAAGAAAGAAAGAAAGAAAGAAAGAAAGAAAGAAAAAGAAAGAAATATGTAAGGAAGGAAAGAAAGAAAGAAGTGTGGAAGAAAGGAAGGAAAGGGGAGGAAGAAGAAATAAAGATGATGTAGGGAACAGAAATATGGAAGTCGGACGGACGGATGGATGTACGAATGAAGAAAGGGAAGGAGAGAAAAGAAAGGAAGGAAGGAAGGAAGGAAGGAGGAAGGAAGGAAGGATGGATGGATGGATGGATGGATGAACGAATGAAGAAAGGGAAAGAAAGAAAGAAAGAAAGAAAGAAAGAAAGAAAGAAAGAAAGAAAGAAAGAAAGAAAGAAAGAAAGAAAGAAAGAAAGAAAGAAAGAAAGAAGTATGGAAGAATGGAAGGAAAGGGAAGGAAGAAGAAAGAAAGATGATGTGAGGGAACAGAAATATGGAAAGAAAGAAAACAACTGACAGAAAATATGGAAAAAAGACATGCCGAATGAAAAGAACTTCAAAAGGAAGGAAGGTAAAGCTAAAGGAATGGTGTGGTTCCTCCACAGGATCTTTAGTGTTGTGGTGTGACGGACACAGACAGGTGGGCTGGGGTATGTGCTTCTGTCTGGAGAATGTGGGAGACGTAGCCCCTCGTTTATAGCCCTGTTCCTGTGGGACCCAGCTCAAATGAGGAGGGCGCAGCAGAGCATTGTTATCGTTAAGCTGAGAACTGTTCGACTTGGCTTGATGTGTGTGTGTGTGTGGTGTGTGTGTGTGGCCTGGTAATCCCTACGTTATGGGGACAAAATGTCCCCACAAAGATGGCAATATCCGAAATCCTTGTCCTTGTGGGGACATTTTTAGGTCCCCATGAGGAAAACATCTTATAAATCACACAGAAGGAGTTTTTTTGAGGAAGTAAAAATGTGAAATGTTTCCTGTGATGGGTAGGTTTAGGGGCAGGCAGTGGAGGATAGGATGTACAATTTGTACAGTATGAAATCCATTACGCCTATGGAAAGCCCCCATAAAACATGGAAACACAAAGTGTGTGTGTGCGTGCGTGCGTGCGTGTGTGTGTGTGTGTGTGTGTGTGTGTGTGTGGTGGGGGACATTTTAATTTGAATTATTTATTTTTCCAAATCAGTTTGAGCTTTAGTTGAAATGTTCTGTCCACTCTGGATTTCACGGTCACTTTTATTTAGTCTCACAACGAACCATGTGTCCCCGACTGGATAGTAATAACAATGCTGATGCTATAAAAGTGAAGTGTAGAGTTAAGGGCACATGTGGTGTAGTATTTCCCCTCTCGGGTTTTACTGCAGGGACGTACAGCCCGTATGATGTCACAGCGCTGCGGAGCCAGATGGCCGTCCGGCCCATAATGCACTGCGCGCCTCGTTAGAGTGACGGCCTCCAGAAAGACAGGCACTGGAGCATTTAATGATGACTTCTAAAATGAAAACATGTTATTTGATTCACATCATGGTAAATGCTGTTATTTGAAGCTCTGTGTTGTGTAATTGATCAGGGTTAAAGGATCACGCTGTGGAGCGATGAGCAAAAATAGGTTTTAGTGGCTATAAAATTCTGTTCAATGTCTGCAACCTTTAAGAGGAAACCTAACCTGTCTTTTTTTTTTTGCCGTTTGATTCGGTTATACCACACAAACCAAAATGGCATCAAAGCAGGATAGTTCATGCTTTAGATTAGCCGCATATAATGAGAGACCTCGGGAGAAAGACAAAAACCAGAGGTTGCTAGGTCACTGTCTGGGTGTCCTGCTCACATGTGAGAGCCACCTGTTCCAGTGTTTTCACGTTTATTAACTGAAGCCAGGATGAAGTTCTCAAGATAGCGGTTTAAAACACGCCTTTGTCATTTACTTTGCTGTATTTTGACAAAATTACACACTTTCCTTTTTCACCTACAATGTAAAGGAGCAACTGTTGAAACAAAAACAATTTCCAAATGAGTTTGGATTCAAGAATTTTAGCTTTGGGGCCACACAACCAGGTTCCTGTCTATAATGGTCATTTTCGGCCCCCGCGGGGTTAAATAAACCTTAGTCATTTTATTTTATTTTATTTTATTTTATTTTATTTTATTTTATTTTATTTTATTTTATTTTATTTTATTTTATTTTATTTTATTTTATTTTATTTTATTTTATTTTATTTATTTATTTTGTGTATTTTATATTGTATTTTTTACTTTAAATTACTTTTTATTTATTTTTTATTTTATACTTTACTTTTCATTATTTTATTTTATAATTTCATTTATAATTTCATTTTATTTTATACTTCAAATTACGTTTTATTTTATTATCTATGGAGCTGTGAGAATGAATGACTCGAACCCGAAGACTCGAGAGGTGAACTAATCAATTCTGTTTTCGGGACTGCATGCATTGCTTATGGGGCTGTCCCGGCCAAGATCAGACACTGATCAGGAACTAACGACTCAAACCGTAGACAGGAGAGGTGTAACGTTACTAATCTTGCCAGGGAACAGACGTGATTAAATGTGAGAGGACAAAAGAGAGAATGACTCGGATTCGAAGGTGAGGATTCGGATTAACAGACGACATAGCCTGAAGATCCAGCTGAGCAATTCATGAATAATTGCGTAAAGTTTGGCCTTGGCTGCATTACCTTATAATATTTATTTTATTCCAAATGTGATTAACGTTTGCATAAGTCCCAGATGTGTTGGGGAAATGACTTGAAAAAAGATTTGTTCATTTTGCTGAAGGAGATTCAAAGATCCGAGTCCGTAAAATGATCCGAACTTGCCACTACTATGCATTGCTCAGCATTCGTCATTTACTTCATTGCTCTGATTGGTTGTAGGTCTATCCAATTGAGGTCTTTCGTGGTTCGGTTGAAACACGCCCCATTATCACAGCCCAATGGAGCAGTTTCAGACTCATATTCTGACTAGAATTGAGTATGACCACGTCAGGCTAATGTAAAGGTGCAACATAAACAAAAACAATTTCCAAATGAATTTGGATCCAATAATTTTAGCTTTGGGGGCCACATAACCAAGTTCCTGTCTATAATGGTCACTTTGACCCACCACCGTCCCCGCAGGGTCCTATAAACAGAAGTAGCCCTGCACCTCGTAAAAGGCCATTAGCTCTGATGCAGACCAGCGCCAGACCCCTGTGAAGAACTCAAGGACCCTGTTCGCTATTTGCATTCCATGACGATACATAAAATGCACATCCTCTCGTGCACCAGGGTCCGATAGTTGTACTCAAAGAAGTTTTTGTCCATGTCTAGACATGATTTGATTGAGATTGAGAGGCCCGTTTTATGACCAGATGTGAATTTATAATCCATATCTTATGCTATATGACTCTATGCAGGATCACCAGAGATGACATGACTTATACAGCAGATTCCTCAGTTCTCATGTTTGAGAAATGCAACAGCCAGACACATGGAAAATTACTCAACCCCCCGACCCGCTTCCTTTTTTTTCTTCTTCAGATGTTTGTCTTTCCTCAGATGTAAACAGAAAGTTTGACCTCTTCGCCAAAAATAATCTCCACATTGCTTGAAATTAGGGTGAAAAAGAAGGGATACACTAATCTTTCAACCGTTTACTATGCACGGGTTAAATCCTGGGACATTTCTCTTATGCATTTTTTTTTTTTTTAAGGAGGCAAGATAGTGTTCATGTTTCCATGTGTGATGATGAAACAGCTTTAGCACTTTGGAATTGGACATCCTTCATTTTGTTCCCTCTCCGGCCCTGTT